>NW_028277447.1:600000-900000 GCF_059751315.1 Micrasema longulum
GAATGATGATGATGAAATATGTAAAGTGGCCACATACACCAGGCAATAACAGGTCATAGGCCGCGTAAATGCCTAGACATCCATAATCTATTCTCAATAATGTTTTACCAATATGTAGCAACAAATTTAGATTAATTTAATAAATCATATTAATATGTAAGTTTAGTGTAAACATGTTTACAATACACTAGAATATTATGTCTACAACTCAAGCCGTGGATGTAGTTTACAAAATCAGATAAATTGTTACTATAAAAATTGATCACATGCTTTATCAGCATTATTTTTTATCTTTTCAATTGAACAAATTCTTCCAAAACCCCATCAATATTCCAGAACCTTCCAAAGCCTGTTTGCTCCATGATAAAGTTTTTTGACAGATAGCGCATAGCAACTCCAAAGCTTTATCTTCTCTTAAATACATACCTATAACTTTCCCCTGAACAAATTACGATTTTACAAAAAGAAAAACCTTTTCGCTTTTTAAAAAAGAAAATAATTAAATGGTATGCGGAGCACATCATATTAATTTATTAATATAAACGGCACGCTGTGCATTTAACCTAGCCATAGATAAATAGTATATAGATATAATCATTTTAAATATAAAGGAAACAAAAAAAGATTTTCATGCAAACACACCAGTTTCATACAATAAGCACAGATGTGTAATTTTTTTTTATTAAAAACAAAACAACAGCCGTTACTACAAAAAATACAAAATTTATAAATAAATAAAAGTTATAGGCCTATCATAGTTTTCTGTATATTACTCAATACAATGCCAAAACAAAAAAAAAACAGTCTTGGATTGGGCCAATCTGTATCGTTCCACTTGAAAAATAAATAAATATACAAGCATGCAACAGTCGGCCGTCGCCGATTCTTACATGTTATAAAATTTGGCCCTTCAGGACTCAGGTAATCGGCCCTCCAGGCCTCGATTAATCATTAAAATTTCGTCGTAATTGAATTTGAAAAAATAGTAATTTAGAGGTAAGTGTTTTTGTGATAATATTGAAAAAACATATTCTCTCGACTCGTTAAAAAAAATACAGATAAATATTATTTTGATAATAGTTAAAAAAAAAATTTTTTCATAGTTGATATTTATACTGATTTTTATGTTTTTATTAACTGCAATGTTTAATTGTACCAGGACTGGTAAGACTGATCACCTTAATTCATGAAACAATTGATTAAATACAACTATATTTGGTTTACCAGTACGGTGTTCTATGCACTATCGAATATGGAAAGAGGTATTATGTTGATGACGTAATTGTTTAAAATAGTTGTAAGATCACATATCAGGTAACCAAGGTTACAATGTTTTGAAATTCACCAAGAACGTTTGTACGACGTTTAACCCAATTCGACCGTTATGACGCTCGGTTAATGTGCTTCGTTTACTTCACTCGACCGTAATTAGCCTCAACGATCGGTGATTATGGGCGACAGTGATTCAGGCTGGATGTTAAATTTCAGGGATATTATATTAAATCTTCCCGCATCATTCAAAACCGCCCCCATCATAAAGGATATAAACTCCACGCAAGATGCAACGAAAACGCTTCCAAAGCCGCCATTTTAGAAGAACCTGGGTAAAAAAGGAAATATTATTATAAAACGTACGTTAAATAACAGTACTGAAAGCTTTTTTTTAAAACGGGTTCTCCTAAAATGGCGAATCCTTGCAACGCGTCTATATACAAAACTAGAATCGTTAAGCGGAACATAGACTTAAAACAATCAAGAAGAGAACCCGCCGCGCCTTCTTAAAAATGTTTATTCTAAGATGGATATTTCATCATCATCATCGTTCCCTTTCCACACCTAATGGTGCATAGGGCACTTATTGGTACACCAATCGCTGCCTAGCTTAATCATTTTAGTTATATGAAGGTAAGATGATCAGTCTTACGCTTTAGGTACCAGTCCAGGGACTATGAAATATTCTATTGTGAAAACACCCTTTTAAATAAATGGTTCACATCAACCATGTTGGGAATCGAACTCGAGACCTTTTGCAAGGCAGGCTAACGCGCTGACCATTACACTACGAGGCCGACAAGGCCGAGGTGGATATTTAATCCATAATTCATGTATAATTAATATTTTCGATATAAAAACGAAACAGTTAATAAATCTTGTTAACAAACAATAAGGTGCAAATGAGTGTGAAACCAAAGATAGTTAATCGTCTGAAAATTCACTGTTTGTGGTTATCTAAATATCATTTGATTAAATTCAATATATCATGAAGTCTCCGGTGTACCAACATTACTTGAAGATGAAACTATTTAATACTTGCGCTCTCCCTGTACTGTCAGGCTGTGAAACTTTTGTGTTCATGAAATAAAAATACACAAATTATCAGTGAACAGCTATGGAAAGGAGAAACTAAAAAATGAAAAGTTGAATAACAAACCTAAAAGTGTTTCAATTAAAAAAAGATTGCTTAGATAATTTTGAAAGTGAAAGTAATTAATATTATTTATTTAGATAGTGTATAATAATGTGTTTTATGTTTTTACTATTACGTAATCTTGCTTTTATGGATTGTAATAACTGATATTACCACAATCTGTCACAAAAAGAATTCCCTTTATGTACCGTCCCTAATGATTTTTTTTATTACTCCTGGTAGTATAATATCTTGTTCATGTATTAAATGTTTTATAAATAATATTTTTTTTTTTTAACGCTAGGTATTTATTTAAGAGACATAAAAATTAACACGTGGATAAGAGCGCGATCAAAGGTCAGTGACGTGGTCCATCGGGTTGCCAATCATAAATGGAGCTGGGTTGATCATATGACCAGAACCACAGACTGTAGACAGACTAAAAATTCTTGAAATGACGACCCATAACACGCAGACAAAGTGTCGGTTGGCCTCAGACAAGGTGGTCTGATGACATAAAATGGGTTGCAGGAAGTGCACGGGTGCAGTTGGCTCAGGATAGGGAGATGTGGAAACTTATGGGGAGGCCTATTTTCACCATTACACAAAAGACGGCTGATGATGATGATAATGGTTGTTTAAAACCTTCCAATGAATTACCGGAAATGATTACCTAATCTAGTCAATGCATTTATAGGCTTAGAAAGAAACAAGAAAAAAAACATTCCACGTCCGCTCCCCAGTGGTAGCATATTATGGTGTTTTCTCTCCTGACAGCTCTTCTGCATCCTTTTATGCCAGGTTCGCATCCTGAAGTTATTCATACATGATTTATAACGTTAATTCTTAAAATATTAAGAACTTACATAAACTTTAAGTAACATTACAATTTATCTGGAACATAATTTTTTAAATTGATTTAAAATAATATATATTACGGCTTTTGATTTCTTTTATTTCTTCAGGTAGCTTATTCGGTTTTTAACCATTGTACATTGAGTTAAGAAACTCATTTGGTAATCAATTTTTTTTCGTTTTTTTTAATTTTTGTAGACAAGGACGAGATTCAACTCCCTGGGGACCTGTTAATATTAACATATTAACATCATAGATGAATAACATTTAAGATAAGTTAATATAGAAGTCTAGACATCTACTGAGCTTATGACCTGTTATTGTAACATTCACCAGTCTGCCCATATTTGAACAGCTTACACAGTGTGTAAAGTGACCACTTAAACCAGCCAATGAGGTCATAAGCCCTGTAAATCCCTAGACTTCTATATTCTCTAAAATGTTCTTCATCTCTTTTGTAGTATGTAATCATTTGGTATTTTACCTTTTAATATCTCTGGTTTTGTATGTATCGTTTTGTTAATTTTAATTATATTTTTTATAAATTTAATAAAAACTGCTACATTATTATATTTTATTTGTGATATTGCTGTGAGAAAGTCAATTTCTTATCGCATTCTTTCTACAATTAAATAAATATATATTTTTGTGTATTTAAGTATTAATTGGCTAGTTTGTTCTGTAAAAATAAAATGTTTTTATTATCCCCTTCATTACAAAAAAAAAGTTTCGATAAACAGTAATTTCTGTACCTCTGAGGCAAACGGAAGCCAATCCAGTCGTCAAATGTTCAACAATAGCCTAAAAAATCTTTGCTTTCTGTAACTTATTTCAAATAATTCAAAACATTAATTTGTGTGTTCAGTATTTTAACACATTAGTTCATTCATTATAAGAGTTTCATTTCTTCAAAATCAATGGACGTGATCATAAACTGGTTACGAAAATCTAAATGTCATTTCATCAAATTATGGATTTGCATCCGTCTGCTTCCGAGGTACAAATTTAATCATGGGTAAATTATAGTTTTACGGATGAGAATATTGGATTTTATATTTACCATATTTCTTAATCTTCCCATAAATAAATACAAATTTAAAAAAATAAAATGGTTCCATATTGGGATATTAACTGCCGACGCAGAATCAGCAGGAAACGTCCAGGATGTCTAGAACCAGGTGGTATCCGCAATATACAGCCCCGCCATCCGTATCGCTTCCGCTTGGTGGCAGTTATCACCAGAAATAACCACTTTGAATTATTTATTTTTTTAACCCTCACAAAAACAAACCACCGCACTTCCAAAATTATTTTTATACCTAGACACATATTTGAAACATAATATTTTTTCAACAATATTTTTTTTCATCTCTGTTGTAATATGTTAATAGTATTTTTTGTTTCGGACGCTAGTAAGATATCACGAATTGTATCCGTATAAAAGAATAGTAATTACCCAAGCTGCATTTGGAAAATGACGTTTGTAATCTCAATGTCATGTTCAAAAAGGCTATAAAAAAATGTATAGTGGAGCTAGGTAGAAGTAAAATAGATTGTCTCATTTGCCCAAACCCATATTGAATCAACTGTTCAACAAATGTATAACTTATGTTATGTTTTTGTGCTTTCATTGTGCGTATTATAATATAAATAATATAAATGTACATAAATTAATTATGTAATGTTTAAAACTGTCTGAAAATTTTGTTAATTATGACTGTTTATTAAATTCTCCAATGTAAAAATATAAATAAAAATAATAATTTATTGTTAAGTGTCCTCGGCACGGGTAATCCCAGTGAGGTCACATTCTTTTAATTATTTATCATAATTTATAATGGAAAAAAATATGAATAAAATATAAATATAAACGTTTATCAATTTAAAATCGGTAAAAATGTTCCTCGATTGTGATCTTTGCTTAAATTCCTAGAGTATGTCAAGTCTACAGTGTTAATGTTGGTGCAAAAAGATTATATTGTTCTCAGCCCTAAATGATGTTCCTTGACGAGCGGAAAATGTTTTTGAACTGTCATAACTGACAAATGTTTTCGACATTGAGCTTGTTCTAAGCCAGTTTTGAGTGAATATTGTTTTGGACAACCCTGTTTCCTAACTTCTAACAGGGTTGTTCAAAAAATTCAGGATTAAAATACTTTCATCTCTTACGTAAAATTTGGATAGGTACGAGTAATTTTGAGTTTGTCGGTTTATTAAATGAGCTTAATATTTTAAAAATTAATGCTATTATTTGGCCACAAGGCCCAATGTGATTGTGAATTATTATATTGCAGAATACCCAGACTTGAGGATAATAATATTTAATTATGAAATCAATATGAAATCAAGCACTGATTGGACGGATAATTATTTCACCTGGTAAGGATAGAAAAGAAAGGACATACGTTTGAAAAATGCCATAATAAGGCAATACAACTATCTGATTTCTCCAAAAACAGAATTGAGTTTGCCCAAAAGTTAGTAGACTTGGACATGGACAATATTTTACCCACTAGGAGATTACTTAGATCAACAATATTTTAGAAATTTTAGAATATCTTAAGAACTAATATAATAATTAAGTAGTTTAAGTTTTTAAATGCTATTGTTTTATTAGTATAGGACTACTTATTTATTTATTTATTTATTTTGTTCATTAACGCCCAAAAGGCATTTACAAAAAATAAAAATGAAATACATGCTAACATACTAAATAATAAACAGAATATACATAAAAAAAAGTGAAATTAGTTAAAAAGGATATGATAAAAAGTTTTACAAAGTAAAAAAAAAAAAAAACAACAATAACAAAGGTTTGCAAGAAAAAACCCTAAGCATATAAACATAAAATGCAAAGACATAAGCTTATGAAATAAATTCTGTAAATCAATCAAGTATAAGGTAATAAAAATATACAAGTAAGTATTTTTTTTTTAATTTATGAAATTGAATTGTCAATAATAGTTTGACGAGCCGCTACAAATAAACTTGATATTGTGGACTTATAAGATGGTAAAGAATTGGACAGAATGTCTGCAGCCGTTCCATAAGTGTTACCTAACCTATGCAGCTCGGTATCAATGAATTGTTTTGTTGGTTGGAAGAAGTACTGGAGCAATGAAACAATAAAGTACTCCTAGTGTTGACAGCAGGTACTCTAAAATTAATCAATTCAAGTATTTTGGGTGCGTCAAAAAGAGAGTTTACAATTTTATACAGTACAATGAGATCATTAATAGTTCTTCTTTCAGAAAGTGTTGTTAGGTTAAGCAGTGTTAATAGTTAAGCAAGTGTTGTTAGGTTAAGCAGTCATAATTCACATTTTGTATTGGAATGTTTAGTTTGTAGTTTATATATCGTAGAAATTTATGTTGAATGTTTTCTATATTATAAACATGAACATTATAGCAGGGTGACCATATTGATGAATTAAAATCTAAATATCTTATGCTCTACAAGATAAAAAATCTCCATCTTAGAACAGGCTGAGCCATGTTTGATAGAGACTATCATAAACAGAGAACACTCCGTTGTCATTTTAATTAGTTTTATATAGATTCCTTGTTGTTAAATATGTTTGCTAATTTGATACAATAAATTTACAAAATAAATAAATAAATATAAAGATTTTTTACCATTTATATTTTTACAATATTTGAGTTTATCCAAATGTTTGTAGACTGGATTTCAACCCCTTGGGGTAAATAAGATCAAAAAATTACAACAGGAATAGAGAATACCTTTAAGAAGGGAATATGTAGGTATATGCATTTACAGGGTTCATGACCTGTCATTAGCTGGTTGAGTGGTCACTTTACACACTGTGTAACATTCACTATTTTGCCAACGTTTGAACATACATATTTCTTAAATTTTTCCATTTGTTGATTTTAGTGAAGTTAAAGAGCTGAGACCTTTATTGTTGTGAAGAGATTCATCTGACTGAATTATTTCAAATTTTAGGCAACGCCTGAAAGCAATTTTCTAATTTTTAAACTTCTTCTTGGACCAGTTGGTTTTATTACAATATTTGAGTTTGTCTAAATGTTTGTAGACAAAATACTGGAGTTCGCCCCCTCGGAAGTCAACACCAAAATCAACAAATGGAAGAAATGTGGATGTTCAAACATAGGTGGAATGGTGAATGTTACACAGTATGTAAAGTGACAACATAAACGAGCCAATGACAGGTCATAAGCTCATTAAATGCCTAGACTTACCAATTCCCTTCTTTAAGTTGTTCTCCATCCATGTTGTAATTTGTTAATATTAATAAAAAATATTAATATTAACAAATTACTAAATTAAATATCTTTTATTAATATTTCTCAAGAACATATTTTTTAAAATTAAATTACCTATCGTTGGCTGATTTGAGTGTGTAAAGTGGCTTTTTCTATAATACTTTCTTAAAAAAAGTTTAAAGAAAGAACCACCATTACGATCGAGATCAGTTTTAAAAAAATATGGTTTTAAAAAATAATAAAACTTTGCGATCAATTAAAGCTTAAGCCCCATAAATGATAATTATTATATCATTAATATTTAAAGCATTAACTTTGTGGTCAAATATTTTACTAAATGTTATTAAATATATGCATATAACCACTAACCGACTTTTCTATGTCTACCGATTTCGAGACGTACCCGTCTCTTTGTCAGTATACTAATAAAACCAACATGCAAACCAACACGCAAAACCCACTACACACCTTCACCATAGTTGTTGCACATCAATAAAAAACCAACACGACATGCATTTTAAAAAGCACATGCACTGGTTAGGACAAAGTGCACTGATTAAATTATGAAAATATTCTTTGTTGTTTGAGAAATAGTTGAAAAAGGGTAGAAAGGATGGAGGGAGGGGGTGAGCTTAATAGGTTTGATAGGGTGACTATTACAGTGGAACATCGTATAAAGGACTATATTGAAAGTTGGTTTTATCATTTTTTTTTCGAGGGGTAGAGACCACTGTATGAGATTGCTTCGAGAATAAATGTATAACATCGCTGCTGTTTTCATTATTATCCATATACGTATATCGTATATGTGTATGTCATCACTGTCATACGTATTATTATATAACTTTTGATTCCATTTTCGACATGTATTATAAATTTTATTTTTCTATTACTATTTTGTATATTGTTTTGATTATTTTGCATATTTTTTTTGATTACCTGTGTATTGTTTTAATATGTACATAAATATTTTTGATTGTTGATTTATATATCGAAGAGTCCCGAATTAACACGGAATATAAAAAAAACATTTTATTGTGTCTATGTAAAATTGTGTATTTTGTGCATTAAATAAAATAAATAAATTATTGATCAAAGGAACATTATTTTCTATAGCTTTCCTTTATTATGTGTACGTCACCTAATCAATTCAAATCATGACCTTAATAAAAATACAGGAGTTTAAATCTTACATACACATAATAAAGCGTTAAAAGTAAATAATATGGAAATATTTCACATTAGGAAAGCTTTAAAAAATAATGTTACTTTGATCAATAATCAAATAAACTTTCAATATAGTCTTTTAAACGATGTTCCACTGTAATGGTCACCCTAAACTTATTAAGCTCACCCCCTTCTTCCACCCCCTTTACCTTTTTTCAACTATTTCTGAAACAACATATAATATTTTCATAATTTAATCAGTGCATGTGCTTATTAATATGCTTGTCGTGTTGGTTTTATATTTATGTGCAACAACTATGGTGAAGGTGTATAGTGGGTTTTGCATGTTGGTTTAATTGGTGTCCTGACGATTAGGTCTCGGAACCGGTAGACATAGAAAAGTCGGTAAGTGGTTTTATACAAATATTTAATAACATTTAGATAATTATTGTTGTTTTTGCTTCAAACCGTATTTCCAGATTGAAACATCTTTGTCCAGAGGTCATTTTTTCTAACTAGGTCGAGTTGCTGGTAGCACTCTCTTACCAACAATCCCCCGAGAGTGATCAATGCAAGAAATCAGAGTTAGGGATAATAAAGTTAGCCGGGAGAAGTGGAAGAACACGAAGAGATTATGGTAATGAGAAGAATGAATGAGAGACATTTATATTCTCGTTGGTTTGTGAAATAAAATAAAAGTGTTTTCCTTCTCGCGGTTCCTTTGCAGCCGACATGTTGGGATGGTAGGCCGGGCGTTTTCTGAAGGACAAAAATATCAATATAAAAAAAGGAAGAATTAAAACTTCATTGGCGTGCGTAATGGAGTTTAAAATAATTATTAAATTCACTACACGTGTGCAACCAACGAGAGGCGAAGGATTAATCAGACAAATACCATATACAACTTTCTAAAACAAGACAAGGACAATCAAGACTAATGAACCAGGGACTGAAATTATACAATAAACTACCAGACAAAACTAAACAAAAGACTCAGACAAACTTTTCAAAAGATGTAAAAAATATTATCTTGAACAACAGAGTATAAATGAAAAATGTATATATTATTTTATGTAATATGAATGTAATAATCCGTAAGGGTTTATAAATAAATTTTCAAATAAAAAAAATAAAAAAAACTAGATTCGATAGGTATCGCTCATATTGGTTAATTTGGTTGATTTTTTACCATATCAAGATGATAGCAAAACGACGTTTACCTGTATTAGAAAATGGAAAAATGGAAATTAAGTTAGTGTAGAGTAGGGTTTGAACCTCGGAACTCTGATCCGTGAGTCCGCAACACTACCCGCGGGACCACATTCAACTTTGACGCGCAATAAGAATTTGACGTGAATGTTTGACGCTACTTCAGCCTCGAATATAAAACAGTAGTTTTGTAATGTGCTGTTACACGTGATTTACGAGTAGAGGCCATCTGTTATATGAAGGCGACATCGCGTATTTGATGTTTCCTCTTTCTTGATGACAAACCTAAATAATAAACTCACTTATTTTGATTAATCTAACTGAATGGAAGAGAACAGAGATTCTCAAAATGTCATCATTATGTTTCAGTGTAATTAATGTATTTTGTACATTGATTTATTTACGGACTTATTCAGTACATTTATTTTTTTTGTTTTTTAGTATTGAGGTACCTACTGTTTAATAAATAACAGCATTTATCGATATTATTCCTGGCCAATTACTTTTCTTTCATCCTTCCTTAATGGTACTTACCTAACACCACGATAGAAGAAACACAAAATTAGAAGATTTGGATTTGGATTTGGAACAAAACACACAACATTTTTGACAAAACATCACATTGCATAAAAGTTCTTGAATCGTCACGCGTCGTTCTATAGTTATCATAAATAGTTGCGTATATCATAGTGCATTTCATCATCCAGTGCCCGAAATTGAAGAAAATTCACATCGTATCAAAGGTAGGTGTCCGTTCCATGTTCCTATCCTTTATTCAAATACTCCCAACCTCTAACAAAACTGATTGAAATTCGTTTTTCCATTACAGTCCGCCTTTTTGTTAACACCTTCCATTAAATTGAAATACAACGTTAAAAAATTAGAGCTGCTTTTAAAAAAACCATCGTCATAACTTTAATGTTGTAACGCATCTAATAATTTTTGACAGGCATCAAATTGATTCATTAAAAAAAATGCATTAAATAGTTACTTTTTAAACTGTTGTATCGATTCTGTAGAATAGCCTCCGTGGTCTAGTCTACCTTCTATGTAGGCCGGATAAATCATATCGAATCGGTGCAACATCGTTTGCTAATAAAAGTAACATGGATTATTGGCCTCGAGAGGGGAGACTACACTTACGGAGAAATGGAGTCAATGTTAAAAATCTCAAGTCTACAAAAACGTAGAAATAACATTGACTCTATATTTTTGTTCAATTTACTGAATGGCTTGATTGTTGAACCATCGTTACTGGAACAAATAGCTTTTAATGTTTCCATCCACCGGTTGCGAAATAATAATGTGCTGTTCCTCGATCAACACAGCACAAACTATGGCTTGCATGCACCAATGTCCCGATTGTGTCGTATTGTAAACTCGAGACAAGATCTGGACTTTTTTGGCGTACATCTTTATAGATTCAAAAAATCACTAAGATAGACCGGATCTTGTCTTGAGGTAGTAATTTTTTTTTTGTCCTAGCTTTAATTATATTTAGTTGTATTTTATTTTGTTAGTGCCTGTATTTATGATAAAAAATGTATTTTTCATCGTTAAAATGGACTGCATAAGTCCGTCAAATAAATAAATTTCTATTTTTATGGAAAAGTTTAATTTCTTCAAGAATACTCGTACAATGTCAATATTTAAATATAAAATTCAAAGATAACTTATTATGGCATTAAAAAAAACTATCATTCTAGGCAAAGTTTAGGGCTTGGCCATAATGGTGAGTGACATTATACTTGCTCAGCGTATGTTTGAGTATTTCGCGGGCGGATGGAATAAAGTTCTGAGTGTGAAATATGATCAGAACCCTAGACAAGTGTTTTCAACGCGATAGCTACTCTTAGGTAAACATACTGAAAAAAGAAACCGAGAAGAGGAAGATTGTGTGGCAGTGGTTGGCACGTTCACCTTTCATGTTCGAGGTCCTAGATTTAATTCCCGGCAGGTTGGATGTGAAATTTTGAATTCAAATGTGGTTCTACACCGTAATGCATCATAGCTTCTGGACGGGTATCTGAAGCATAAGATTATTAATCTCACCTTCTATGTATCAAAAATGATCAAGAATCGCCGCTGTTGGAATAACAATTTAGTACCCTATGCACCACTGGGTGCGGATAGGAAAATGATGATGACATTTTGACGCGACTCAAACATGAAGAAAAACTGATTTTGGTAAAAACAGTGTCAGGTCACGAGACAATGCCTTTAGAGAAATGTGCTTCAACACTTTGAGTACCGGCCGAATACACATTTTTTTACGGCCGAATTTACCCGGTGCCCGGCCCATTTTTGTGAAATTTCATGCTTTGTGAAGGGTTTCTTAAACGTGTCATAATTAAAAAAATATAAGTTTAAATCAATTCTAACTTCTCATATTTATTTGAAACAATTTAATAAGTTATTTTTGTATAATAGTTTTGCCAACATTGGCCTTTATGGAGAGCCACATTGCAATGTTCGCACATATACCTACAGCGTCTCACTCCTTTTTTTGTGCTTTGTATCCTGGAGCCGTGTAAGCACGTGATTATAATAATATAATAATCACATGTTGTGTCCCGGTCCCGTGTTTTTACGTAGTTTACCGGCAGCGAAAAAGTACCAATAAAAGTCACTAGATGTCATAAAACGCACTTTTTTGAACAGCTGGTAAATCACGTGAAAACATGGGACCGGGACACAACGCTTGGTTATATAATCACGTGTTTACGCGGCTCCGGGATACAAAGTGTTAAAACTGCGTAGGGACCGAACCCTTATTTAATGCGGGAAAGTGAATTTCCTCATAAAGCAGCAGCAAGTGGTGTTTACGGGATATATCCATGGAAATGCGGGACATATCTGAGGGATTGCGAAGTGTTTGTATGGAGATATAGGATTTATGAATAAAGGGATGGGATTCATTTCCCGTAGGAAAGCAAGTAATTACCGCCATCTTTTGAAATGTCCACTTAAATATCCGAATTTAATATTTAAACAGGGAAAATTTATCAAGAAATAATCTCTAAATTGCTGTCGGAATAATAACATTGTCCTTAAACATTAGGATCATTATTTATTGAATAATAATAATAAATCTTTTTTTACCACAATATACACAATGTGATAAATACGAAAAAAATATGTACATTGTTAAATGGCGAACTTATTGCAACTAGCAATTTCTTACAATAGAAGCTTCTTAAAATCAGAAAAAATCCACATTTAGAAATATAAACCGAAAATAAGCAAAGTAAATAATAAATGCAACTCATACCCAAAAAAAAATCTCAAACCAAAAACAAATAAATGATAAAATAATAATAAAAAATTAGATGTTTTTTTTTTTATGTTAAGAAAACATAAACAATTATAACATTATGTTATGTTATGATGCCTATTGCTTATGTTATCTATATTATTTAAAACAATGTTTTGAGCTTGTCCATTTTATAGTGTCAAGTACAGGTTCAAGAAGACATGAAAAATAAATATAATTTTTGATTTACATTTTTATTGCACTTGTTTGTCTTTGCGTTTTTTGTACATTTTTTTAATGCATAAAACTATTGTTATTGTCTTACATCGTATATAAAATAAATGAGTTCATTAATGAACAGTAATTTTAGGTTTTTCCTAGTTGGTTCAATTCGGTTTATAATAAATAAATTCACAACATAAAAAAAATAAATTATAATAATATATTTTTTTCAACAAATACTTGTATGTAAAGATAGGGTTTTTATTTGATAAAGAAATCGACATTTTTTAATCTTTAAATGATAATCAATCGAAAAAGTTCATAAAACATGTGTTAGGGTTAGAATTTAATATTTATTCAATCAAATTAGTTTAATTTTTAAAGGCCACTCACAGCAAAGAACTGTAGCACGAAACTTCCAGATGTCAATTTTTTGACCCTCGCCTCGCTTTGGTGCGAAGTGAAACTGAATGTGTTTGTTTGGAAAGATTTCAATGAAATTTGATTTCCTACAACGATTCTACTATTTCTAAAAATAAGAAGGGTAAAACAAATCTCTTCAAAACAAGCGAACCAACCGTAACTAGTTATAAAAACGAACTTTTCTCTGTAATTCTGACTGCCAACACAAACAAAAAAAAATATAGACGTAATTAGGGAAATCAGTAATTAAAAAATAAATTCGCAGATATTTTAATTTCCGTAGTTACGGAGTCCATAAATCTTTGATTTCGTGCATATTTCAATGAATACCCGGGTTAAAAGGGAATTCATTTATTTATTTAATGCACAAAATACACAATTGTTTGTTTTTTTATGTCCCGACTTGTTAGAAAATTCCGTGTTAAGTCGGGACTCTTCGATATATAAATCAAAAATATTTATTTACATTTTAAAACAATATACAGGTAATCAAAACAATATGCAAAATAATCAAAACAATCTACAAAATAATAATAAAAAAATAAAAATAATAAAAATTTATAATACATGTCGAAAACGGAATCAAAAGTTGTATAAAAATACGTATGACGGTGATGACATACACATATACGATATACGTATATGGATAATAATGAAAACAGCAGCGATGTTATGCATTTATTCCCGAAGCAATCTCATACAGTGGTATCTACCCCTCGATACAATCCAATTATGGATCTTCATCTTAAATATAGACGTTGTTTTGGAGAACTTAATATGTTCATCCAAGACGTTGAACACTCTTGGAGCTATATATGAAAAGTGTCTCCGAGCAAACATTGTACGCGATCTCGGTATTAAGAAATTTAGGTTACGCGAAAACCTCGTGCGGGCATTCTGTTGGCAGTTGGGACCTCCTTCCGTAGTCTGACCAGAAAATTGTCAATACATTCTTGATATAGATTTGACGAATATCAAGAACTTTTAACAATTGAAATAATGGTTTAGATGGGTAGGTCGGAGGGCACCGAAACATAACTCTAAGAATAAGTTTTTGCGTCTTGATTAGGGGGTTCATGATAACTGTCGAGCAACCTCCCCAGCCAATTATGCTATAAACCGCCACCGATTGAAAAAGAGCAAAGTAGACATTTTTAAGAGTGCTAACGTCCAGGATGTTTCTGAGTGAGCCAAAGACATGACACAGTTTTCTTAATCTAGATACCAGGGACTGAACCTGTGTCTCCAATCGCAAATTTCTGTCAATTACAATGCCTAGATATTGTAGAAATATTACAAAGTTAATGCCCTAAACATTAATGTAACTATACTAGCAAAATAAACATTAAAAATGCAAAAAGTAGCAAGAAAAAAAGTTCTTTTTTTATTAAAATCTTGAGAAGAAAATATTAAGGCTTCTTTCTAAAATATAACCGGGAAAAATCTTTTATATGGAAATAAATACAACATGCGATGCAATAAAACCAATCACGAAAAATAAGCTTAAGAGAATTTTCCACACCTATTTGGAAACTCTTCTCTAGTGAGAATATTAAAATGGTAAAATACGCACGTGTGGCCGTATCGATTTGGAGGTGCGACCGTGAAATTCAGAATTAATTTAACTTTACGATATGTTATGTATGGTATCAGAATGACAAGTTTTCAAATTTTAGAAAAATCGCTCGCCTTTTTGTTAAACATATAGGCTGTCCCAAAACTCAATGTCTTCCCTTCGAGGGCTGATACAGAGTGTTTGTGTGAAAATGTGAGAATTTCATTTGAAGTATATGAATACGAATCTTATTTTTAAAAGACAAACTTTTCCCACCTTTAAGGTGCAAGCACTTTTCCAATCTTTCGAGAATATTTTTTAAAAACTCATTGGCAACGATTGCTCGAAATCCTTGCGACTTCGGTCAGTATATTTTTTTCAGTCCTTCAGTGGCAGCAGGTTGGTTTTGAAAAATAATCTTCTTGAGGTAGCTCCACAGAAAAAGGTCACATGAACTTAGATCAGGGTATCGTGCTGACCAGGAGATGTCACTAAACTGATAGATCACTTTTCTTGAAAACAAATCACTTACAGCATTCGTAGATGCATACAGGTATGTGCATTAGCGCTATTTTGTTGAGATAGAAATTCCTTGTAAGTTTTTAAAAAAAAAAACTAATGATCACCTCACAAAATCTCTCAGAATTTTTCGTCACCGCTTGGCAAATATGAACCAATGATTCTTCTTCCTGAAATAGCGCACCAAACCATACCTTCTGTTTATGCAATGGCTGTTTATGTATTTTCCTTAGATTGTGTAGACTCCAGTGATGGAAATTTTTCTTATTTAATATGAAAATGTCCTTCATCACTTTAAAATAGTATTTAACATCTTTTCGGCATAAAATTCCATTCATGACTTCAGTCAAAAACTTAGTTATTATATTTTATAAGCATTTAGAGTGGCACGATCAGGTTAACGAAGTTAGTTGTAAACTTTATAGCAGTTTGCACTCACTCATAAAGATTGCATAATTTCTTGCCAATTAATATTAAGCAAACATTAGTCCAGAGCTTACTTCTTCCATTCCTTCACTATGCAGATGTATGTTATTCTGATGCTAACTCTCAATTACTTGATAACAGAATGTTTATATCCGCTATATCTTTGATCTTCGCAAATTCGATCACATTCTTTATTTACATTTAAGTCAAGATTGAAAGTCACTTTCTAAATATTTAAGGTGTTTCTTTATCCTTCTTTATCCTTCTTCTTTCCTTCCCATCTCATTTCCTCGCTTCATAGTATAGTGTTAATTTTTTTGTATACATGTTTATATATATTTTAGTAAATATTTGTTTTTCATTTTATATCAAATCATAAGATTCAATATATCTATGTACTTGTAACTTTTTTCAAACTGAACGGTTTGTGTAGGTAGGAAGAAATAACCTTAAGGCAATATGCCCACCTTTATATTTGTTGTAAATGGATAAACCTTTAGTTATTTCTGTCATTATTTCAAGCAATGTTGATTATGCTATTTCTTAAATTGACAAGCGCCTTATTAAAAATATATGTGGATTTTACAACACTGAATCTCTCACACGCTGGATGTTTTCATCAGTTGAAACAAATGAAGCTGAACCCTGGAAATATCTATTGACAGTTGCTTCCGATGCTCTTAATCTGGTTACCCAATTCTGAATAAACTTTATTGAAGGCGCTAACGATTATAGATCTAACGTCTGACCGCAGTAAGCGCAAAACTGCGTGTAACGTACGCTTCGATAGCGAACGAACACGTCTCTACTGTCCATCAATCCATGGCAAATGAAAAATCCGCTGTACCTGCAACTTCAACGCCTCACCCCACCCCTTTTTCACTATTTGCATTCAAAAGTTATTTATGATGAAAATATGAAACTTGCAACTGGTCATCCTGTATATGCCAGTTTATGACTCACCAGAATATGTACATGTGACCTCAGTAAAAAATCGTCAGTGTTCAAGATATTGAAACTTTTTTAATTGTCATGAAAATCTACGTCTTCAGTTTTTCGAGTGCCGGAACCACAAATTTCCATATTCTAGGATTCTAATTTCAATTGTTGATAAACCAGCCGTTGATCACAGTATAAAATAATACTTATAGTACCATTTTATAGCCAAATTCTACAGGCAAATAGGATATCTTTCAAAAGATTTAGAAGTTCGTTTTATAAAAAATTAAAGACTCATGTAATACAAGAGGGCCTATTTTTTGCCCGTTCAAGACTCCGTATGCCGGTCAAAAGACTGAATTTTAAGCAATACCGTGGTCTTGCTTCTCGTTTTAAGTGTAGATTTTCAAGAGCATAACCATGAAGATTGTACATGCTCTTAAAACATTTTTTTTTATGGCTGTCCATAGATCATTACGCACGAAGTGTGCTAACTTATTTGTTCAAGCTTATCCACAAAAATGGCCACCTTTGTCCCCTTTTGTGGTTTCCTCGGTCTAAGGATTAAATCTATCGGAATTTTTCTACTGCGGTTGACGAATTTCAAACCTTTACAGGCTAGGAACTTTGATTGACAGGAAGAGGATCCAGAAAAAAAGGGAAGTTGGATTTTTAATGATGCTAAATTAAAGTAAAGATTTATTAAAACGTGTCAGGCCTTTCTTAACTGAGATCAAAAGAAAATGCATTTTTACATGTTGTGGTAATTTATTAAATAGTCTGGTCACTGAACAGAAAATGAATAGCTGAAGAACGATATTGTGATGCTTGGTGTTGAAGAAGCAATATTGAGTCGTGAATTTTCCATTTTAAGAATTAGAATAACAACTTTTGGCCAGGAATAAAATTGTACTAAATTACGTTGTTTCTCATATTTAAGACGTTCTTTTGTTTTTGTATTCATTATTCATATTTAATTACGCAAGTTTAATTTAATGAATTCCTTTATTTGTTTGTTTTCCTGTTTCACCCTTTTGTCAGCTTGCAAGTCCCAACATATATAAATATTATTCTTTCAAATAATATTGCAACAAAGATGTTAACATTTAAGAGAAAGGAATATGGTAGACTAGAAATTTTCAGTATTTATGCAATGTCATTGGTTGGTTTAAGTGACCGCTTTAGACAATGTGCAACCTTTACCATTCTGCTTATGTAACATTCATTTTTCAATTCTTCCACCTGTTGATTATTGTGAAGTAACATATTTTCTTCTCTAAAATGTTCACTGTCTCTGTTGTAATATGTTAACCCGAATAAGAAGTTATTCGCTAGGGAATGAAACGTAATCCCTGTCTTTAAAAATTTTGACTAACCGAAATGATCATTTATTATTATCTTTTCAAATTATTTAGGAATCGAACCCGGTCTTGTTTGTGGTTTCGTCATATTATCTACAATATTTTTCAGCCCTTGCCTAGTAGGTAAATTGATGCAGCGCGATAAATCTTATCCACATGAAAAAGGTTTCAGCTCTTTCACTTCACACAAAAAAACAGATGGAAGAGTTGAGGGAGCGTGGATGTTTAACCATGGGATGAATGGTAAGAGTTACATAGCAACCTGTAAATTATTTAAGTGTATTTTTTATTTAGATAGAAAAAGATTTACTCAAGTTAGGTTTTGCACCAATATTTTTTGGCATCGGTGGCGTTTTTTTCTCCATTGGAAATCTTCCTCTTGGTTTTTTAATGGCCTTTTATATTTGCCTAAAGCTTACAAGATTAAAGTTCAACAATGTTTTGAGTAAGTCCAAACTTTTGCAGACAGGCTGGATTTCCTCCGTAGGGAGATATTTCGAACGAAGTTTTCAGGCGTTGCCTAGTAGGTGAATTGGTTCAGCCATATGAATCTCACCCACATGATACAAGTTTGAGCTATTTAACTTCACAAAAGTTGAACAGATTTTTTTATTTTTTTTTCAAATAAATATTAGCGCTCTTATAATTTGCCCAAATATTTTAATTTTGGTGGCCATTTTCAACGAATTGTAAATAACTCACTATTAGATGATGGAAATCAAGTAAGGGTAGAGTGGGGCTCGAACCTCGCACCTCTGATCCGTGAGTCCGCAACGCTAGCAACGGGACCACAACCTGACTTGGAAGATGGAAGAGTTGAGGAAACGTGGATGTTTAAACATGGGTCGAATGGTGAACGTTTTACAGCGCGTGAAGTGGCTACTCAACCCAGCCAATAGCAGGTCATAAAACCCTGTAAATGCCTAGGCTTTCATAGTTTTCATTCAAAAATGTTTTCCCTCTCTGTTGCAACAAATGGAGATCTAATTAACTTCCTAGGGAGGAAATCCAGCCGGTCCACAAACATTTGGATACACTCAAAACATTGTTGCTTAATATGTGTTTTTTTTTTAAATAAGTTAAGATAATTTTACGTCTTGAATTGAGTTGTAGTAACTTCTTGATTAAGGGAATTTTATTCGTAAGTATTATACTTTGTATTTTATGATTTTTTAAATAAATTAAACCAAAAATATACACGTATACATATTATTTGATTTCCGAACCAATTTGATAGTAAAACTTGTTCGATTTTATTCTAGATTTTAATATTTTGTGCTAGCAGTGAACGTGTTAATAAACTAAACACCCAAGACCTCAAGAATGGTAGGCGAACACGCCAACCACTACTCAACGAGGTGGAATTATCTGCACTCGATTAGCTTTTTCAGGATTTTTAAGAAAGCTCGTTCAGGGTTCTGGTTCCTTTTAATACTCACGCCTGTAATATTTATCATCCGCCTGAGCACAGACAAACAAATAATAATAAATAAACAATAATCGGTTTAAAATTTCAAAATACATTAATTGCTCAATGTTCGATTACGGTAACAAAAAAACGCATTAATTAAAATGACAACGGATCTATTTTTTTTTTCATTATACCACGTTTCGATGAATAGAAATTGAAATAACGAGTACATCTATACGAGTATTTTATAAACCCAACAATAAGATTTATTGAATACAAGCCAGGATTTATTAGAAGTAAATGTACAAGATTAACATTTCAAATAATAGGATTCATCTACTGGTTTTCTATTGAAAGAAATGAACTTTAAGGATATTATGGGCTCTGATAAAGATTTTCGTTTCAAAGCACGTTTCATCCAACTTAATTTTTGGGCTCCTGAGAATATCAACGTAAGAAACACTTATTTTTTATTAAATTTTTCTTTATTACAGCAGTTGTGTAACATTAACTATTCCGACTATGTTTAAACATGTTAAGTGATTTCTTTCAAGTTAAATAGCGGAGTTTTGACTCCAATGGAAAATTAACAGAGTTATCTATTTAATATTATCATGAGTTGTATCCATTTATTTTAATACAGAGAACACAACAAAAAAAAACATAAAATTAGTTAATAATGTATTTTTCTTCATTATTTTAGAACAAATTATTGAATAATTCAAATCACCCCTTTCGTATACTATGCAAATATCGCGATCATTTTTGCAGTTTTATTCTCTAGATTGAACGCAAACAGCAGGAGTCGTCGAAAACACAAATTTTCGTCTACTTGACATTCCATTTCGAAGGCTTGTAATTAAATAAAATAACAGAAAGTTTTTTTTAGAATTTTGTTTGACTCATTTTGAAACTTTGTCAAACGTTGTAATTTATTTATTTAATGGACACTACTGCTAATTACAATGCATATTATATTATATTATTAGGTAATTACAAAAACCTGATAAAAAAAATGCACAATAGTCCACAATAAGAGTTAAGGTCCAATACATAATCCATAAAAACAAAAGTAAACAAAGTCGAAAAAGTCATTTATATACATTTTAATACAAAGTTAGAGAGGAAGATTTTAAAACTGCTCATCCTAGCATGGCAAAGATCCAGCTCTCTCGGTAGGCTTTTCAACAGACCAATCATTCTCCCCACAGGAATTATCAACGGAAAATTTGTCCTGCATTCAGGAAGAACAAATGGTATGTGTTGCTCGGTACGTACTCGTATAATGTTATGCGATCCAAAATGGTCGGATTATAAATTAACCCTTTCAGAAGTTTAAAGGCTCATAATAAGCAAGGCGAAGCTCTATGTAATCGTATGTTATGTGTAAAATAAATTCACAAATAAACAATTGAAGATAACTCTGCATTGTAGTCGGGGCCTTGAAACCTTTATTGATGCGATTGTGATTTATCCGATCGCATCAATAAAGGTTTCAGCTCTTTAACTTCACAAAAATCAACAGATGGAAGAATTTTAGGAATATAAATGTTTGTTTAAGGATAAGAAGAAGATGATATATATGTCATCGCCAAACAGGTTCATCAGCCACTTCACTGATCGCCTAGTCTGTTAATTAAATGCCGACATGAAACTAAATGGCTCGGCCGTTTGCTAAATGAATATTTAACCAAAATGTTGAAAGTCACTTGGCCTCTTTAATTTAAATAAATATATGAACAATGTTAAAAAAAAATTGTTAGGAGAAGTAAAGTTAGGTAAGGTAGATATGGTTATGTTAGACAATAAAAAAATCATTATTTTACTTAAATCGATCCTTAACTTAGTAAAAAGCTTAAGTAAAAAATCTTTTTTTTATTTTTAATCTTAACCTAACAATTTTTTAAGTGTGCAAAATTTTTTTGAAGACAATGACTGGATTGAACACCCTGGGGAGCTGTTAATATTAACATATAACCACAGAGATGAAGAACATTTGACAGAAGGTAATATAGAAGTCTAGGCATCTACAGGGCTTATGACCAATCATTGGCTGTTTGAAGGGCCACTTTACAAACTGTGTAACATTCACCATATTGCCCATATTTGATTTATTTAACCCAACCTATCCTGACCCAACCCGGTGGCTTTTGGTTCGGCCGTTTCCAAAGGGCTAGCTTTTAACCAGCCAACACGTTGAACGGTGAGTTATCTTAAGTTATTTAATGAACGGCTTTGCCGTTCAGTTGAATACCGGCATTTAATGAACAGCCTAGCTGCTCTATTTAGTGTCTGATTTTACTATTAAGGGTGTTTATATAAATAATGTAATAACCCGCTAACCCTCTATTTAAGAGGCTTGTTAGCAGGTGGGAAAATAAAGATACGGAAGGAGGTTATAAAAATTATTACTTCTACATAACTTTGTTCAAAATGATGGTCATCTCTGTTGTAATACGTTAAATTTAATAACTCGTCTGTGACTGAAAACCAATCCTTGTCTACGAACATTAGGAAAAACTCAAAATACTGTGTATTTATTTATTTAACTGTTTGCATTTATACATTGGCGAGTTTATAGCCAAATATGTATTTCTTCCAACCATCAATAAAATTAATGGTATTTTTATATGATTTTTATTTCAAAATGTTTGCTTAAAAATAAGCGTAAGGTGGGTGCTTCATCAATTACACATGCCGTAGTAATTGGACACTCTAAATCTAATAGTCAAAAACAAAAAGGTATACGTAAGAACTTATCTCCACCATAAAATAAACACTTTTTTGTGTGTTTTTTCTTAAAATGAATGCATTCCAATTATTCTATATTTATATTTAGATTTAAATAGTGATCTCCGCGGTGTAGTGGTTAAGATACTTGACTCACATATGGAAGGTTCTGGGTTCGATTCCCAGTAAGAACACAAAAATTAAATAATGTGATTTTTTTCAAGCCTGCAGCTGTACTGCTTTAATTCACCAAAATAATTGGGCCTCAAGGCTTGTTGTGGTGAAGAATAAAAATTAAAACAATAAAATATAATTTGTATACTAAAATAGAACTAACAATACGTGTTCATAAATGAATTAATATCGATACTAGTCTTTCATACTAAAGAGAGAAAAAAAAGGAGAGATTAAGGAAAATAAATTTTTCTTCAGATGTGAATGAGGAAGTTGAGTGCAACGAAAAACAGGATATAAAAAAATGTTTCCTCGCATGCGGGAAAAATTGGAAGTATCTCGAAAATGTATGAAAAAATTGACAAAAAATATTCTAATAAAATGACCTATCTTGAACTACGTCACAAGTTCTTCATAATCAATTAACGATAGTATTGTGATAGATTTACGATTTTCTGAAAGCCAAGTCACTAATCAGCTTAACTCACCGACTAGAACTTATTAGTCACTAGAAGGAGTAATTTCAAAATGGCAAAACTTAAAAAAATCATAGCGCTGATAAAACGATACATAATAAAAAAAATTTGATCACTTTGGTAGTCTATTACCAAATACATATATTTTTTTTTAAACCACTGAACTTCCTCATAAAACAGAGCTTATATAAACATCGTTAAAGTGCTAGGTTTATATTTATGTACTGAACTACATATTATTGATTTATATTTATTTCAATGTTAATCAAAAATATGTGCAAAGAATCTTTTTTTTAAATTGCACAACCTCACTTCCTAGTGTTATTTGTCATAAAAATGCATGATAAAATTTTCCTTTTGTTTAACAAACGATAAGATTCTTTACAGTTTTAAGAATATGTTATAACTCTAAAATATTTTATTGTAACGGTTTTGTATTCACTTTCATAATAAAGGTTATTTCTAAGGATATAATGTATAAAAGTATTATAAAAGCTTCACCATAATAGCTTTCATCAAAAGATAGCATACTCAGAATTAACAGATAATTATATTTTACCTTCATCAAAAGGATCTCTTTTATACAAAAAAAAACCTAATAGTTTTATTCATACATGTTAAACATTTCGGATTTAAAATTTAATATCTCCTCATTGCAACTTTTGTTCTAAACTATTTCAATCATTGAATAAAAATAATTTTACTATTCTACCCGGATTCATTGAATTTTTACTGTTATTTTGGTTAAAACAGATCGCGTTATATCACTTAATCTAATAATGTTATTCCTACAAAAGTATAAAATATATAAACCAACTCAACAATGAATGTGGTAGACAGAAATGATATTTTGAATTTAACGTTTTTTTTGTGAATTTTGAATTTTACCGAATTCAGTAAAGGCATCACAATATTTCTTAACACAGAAACTACCAATAATGTTAATGTAACAACAATAACATTTTACTACTCAAATGCCGTTCATATAAGTTTTACCAAAATGAAAAATATATATACAACCCCGCCGTCTCTAGATAGTACTGTTTTTTTCGAAAACGTCAAGTTTTCATTTGTTCTCTTAAGTTTATTTTTTATTTCTTATGTCCAAATGTTTATGCAATGGTTTTTTTATTGTGAACGTACTGTAACGTAAAATTAATAAAATCATGTGTGCCAACGCGCAGGCAAAGCCTATGTGTGATTTTTTTTCTTATTTATTTATTCAGTTTTGTTTTATATTTATATTCTATGTAATGTCCATATACGTTTATCGTATATATGTATGTCATCACTATCATACGTATTATTATATAACTTTTAATTCCATTTTCGACATGTATTATAAATTTTTATTATTTTTACTTTTCTATTATAATTTTGTTATTTTTTTTGATTATTTTGCATATTGTTTTAATTACCTGTATATTGTTTTAATATGTAAATAAATATAGAGTCCCGACTTAACACGGAATTTTCTAACAAGTCGGGACATAAAAAAACATATAATTGTGTCTATGTAAAATTGTGTATTTTGTGCATTAAATAAATAAATGTTTATTAAAATTTATATTTGTAGTATTCTTTTATAATATTTATTTATTTGTTTGTTTATTTTTACGCCCCGTGAGCTTTTACATTAAATAGCAATATATACAAGTGCAGCAATATAACATAAGTAAAAAAATGAAGTTGAAAGTCAGGATAGCATAAGAAATACAAAAAGTAACAATAAGTTAAAATAACAAAATTTACCTACATGTGTATATAAGTGGAGTAAGTATATGTATGCAGTAAGATATTAAATACACTTAAATATACACACATACATACACATGCACATGCATACACAAAGACACATGTATATGTATTATTATTATAGAGATAAATAAAGAAACATTTTGTAAAATTTAGTAAATAAATTATAATATTAACAACTTTGTTTTGAACCACTAATTTTTATTTTTCACCGACCGGTTTCAAAGCAAACAAGCTTCTTTGTCCAGGTTTACGTAACAAAGTTGTTTTATTTATTTTATTATAATGAATAACCACGAAGTTAGTGCTTCAAATATAAACTTTATATAATATTAACATTTCTTATACAGATTCATTTAAAGCCATAAGAATATTTCATTTATTTTTCTCAACCTACTATACCTATAATTATATACCTATATAAAGACAAACGAAATATATCTTGAATTTATTGTCTTTCATTTCTTTTAAAGTTTATTCTCAATGTTTATTTTTTGAATTCCTTGAAATATGTATATATACATGTGTTTTTCCTTTTTGAAAATGTTTTTTTTTTTGCATTTGAGCATGTTCTTTTTAATTCTTATTTATTTTCATCCTTACCTTTTAATAAGTTTTATATTATTTATATTTATGTAAATACGTCAGTCGTAAGATAAACAAACTTTTGAAAATAACTATTTTACTTTGTTTTTAATTTTTTATCTACTTTCATTTGTGTTTTTTTTTTCGCACTTAAAATAGTTGATTGATATAATAAAGATTACATAAAATGATAATATTTCTAGTAATAAAACTTCACTGGTGTATTAGAATTAATAACTAACTGTATATACCATATAAAACTACATGTTTCCTTAATAAAAGAAAAGAAAAAAAAACTATCAATTTCACCATACTCGTTATCTAGCCGGTGTAGTATAGCTGAATTACAATAATAATTATGACTGCCAGGAGATAAAAAAATCATACTGGGTGCCGAGTATTTCAAACAGGTACTTTTATGCTGAAAATAGTAATTGATATGCATATTTTTACTTTCTATTATGTTGTATCAAAACTCAATACGGGGTTCTTAGTCTCATAGAGTTAGGGATACGTTTTTTTTATCCAAATAAATGGAAGAATTTTTTTTCAATAAACATAAATATATAAAAAAACATATGTACTTATTAAAATTGACAATAATTTGTATGAAGCAATAGAACAAGTAGATCGATTGGAAAGTCTATCAACCCTTACAGATCCGAATCAAAGGTTACGCTTATCAAAGTTAACATTTATCCTACTAGTTCAACGGTCTGTCCCAGTAACTCAGTAACCATTAGCCAAAGGCTAACTTAGGTTAAACGTAGTGGAAATGTGATAATTAACAAGGACATATATGAAAGGATTTTCTTATAAAAGGAACAAATGTAAGGTCAGGACGAAGGATATACGAGACTGATAAAGAAAGGGTTACTAAGAAGATATCCTTGACGATAAAATAAAGCACTTTTAGAAGGAACACTTAATCGCACGAATCATTCAATTAAAGATATTTTTGTTGTTGTTTCATACATAAATGAAAAGGAAAACAAACAAACTATCACGTTGCTTCTCTGTAAGGGTAGGTAGAGAAGAGAGAACGCTATTTCATTATGTCTGTGTATACAGACCTCGCTTCCTCCACATAAATACATATTGTTCCAACTGTTGATAGTATATCCACCTTGAAGTATTTGTTGGATTTACTCAAGCCAGGTCTTTTTTGATCTTTCTCGTTTTCTGCATTCATCAACTTTCGAATTCCAGTCCATTCGCTCAACACGTCCTTCTTAAGTTCTTTTTTCGTGCTGCTATCGTATATATTTTACCACAAATTAGCATTTGTGATGGCGTTTCGACGCATTAGGCCTACTTTCATTCTTGTTTTTCCAATTCATTTCATTTTTAAAAAAGGGTCGGTACCAGGAATCCACTGTGAATAGCTTATTTCACCTTCTGCGTCAAACATTTATTTGCCAAGGCTAATTTGAGTGTACGCTTACCCTGTTCCCGGCACTCACTCTCCTTTGAATATATTTTAAATATTTCCTTCCATGAAAAAGAAGACTTGTATTTTGGCAGTGACTAAAAATTACCTTATTAAATTGAATCAATATTTTGTATGTTTTTCTACACTACCAATAGATTTTTTTGTATTCAATAACATAATTTCATCAACATTCGAGTATTGTCAAACCTTATTTTATTGTTGTCATTATTTCGTATTTACAGCATTTTGTGGTTACCTACTGTATTGTATAGGACTCGTCGCATATTATTCATTCGATGTGTATCAGTTAGATTTAAAAAATAAAATGCTTTTTTTTTTCAGAATACGGTTTTGAAATTTAACATACTTAAAAAAAAAAAAAAAACAATTTATATCATTTCGTCATTTGAATTTTAACAAAAAGGTTTCTAACTTTTTACTAAGCTCTTTATTGTACCATTTTTAATACAATTTACAAGTTTTAAGCAAATATATTATTTTCATACTTACGCACCCATACACACGCAACCTCTCCCTCATTCATTCCCACACGCACATGTATCCTCTCCCTCATTCATTCACGCATATACACATTCACATACACATGAATACAAACGTCACACAAATACAATTACTAAACTTATTTTCTTACATATTATGTGTCATTATATTTACAGTGGATTTTTTTAATTGGCTTTAGTATTGTTAAGATTTTTCTAATTATTTTGTTTATGTAATAGCTGTAAAAATCCCAAATAAAATAAAATAAAATAAATAAATAATAAATAAATAAATAATCAAATAAAAAAAATAATTAAAGTTTGACAATAAAACCGAAATAGTCTAAACATATATCTAATGCACGAATCAATAAGAATGATTAAATTTGATTCCGTAAACAAACATTAAAAAATAATTACATTTATCGAAATTAAAAACCAATTTCACATGTAACTATTTTTAAAAGTACTTTCCATAAGTGACATGATGTCTACAAAAACCCTTAAAAGCGCCCAATTTTATCAGCCGTCTTCGGACGGGCAGAAAACAAACATAATAAATATTTTTGCAAAACGAAAACAAAAACCGCCCTTGAACCTGTAGCAATTGCACAGAAATCTTTAATCCGAGTCATTTAAAAAAAAACATTTCGTTATCCAAGTGACTTGCTCTTCAAAGAATTCAGAGTACTGAATATTATTCAACAGTATATATTGAGAACGGTAGTGCTTACACACATAAATAGAGACATTTACCCAAGCGTCAACCACAACCATAACACAAGATACTCTAATAGGGATCTGATACTAAGTGAAGGGGTCAACACTGTTCTGGCATCGAGACAACACTATAACGTAGGCAAAAAGGTCCATAACCTTTTGCCAGAATCGTGGAAAGACGGGAGTGTTGTCAAGTTACGGAAGGTGTTGACCTCACTCTTTCATGACATTGGTCGTAGGGAGTCAGAAAAGTTGATGCATGCCACGGATTGGAGAACCTTACTGGATGTCAAAAATGAAATATAAAAAATAAGGAATAATTTTTAAAAAATATATATAAATGACAACCATGAAGTTTCGCATAAATAAATTGTCTATGTTTTTATGAATGTATGTATGTGTATGCGCATGGGTGTATGTACGTATATGTGTATGTACATGTGTATATATGTGTATGTCTGTATGTATATGAATCAAAATAAGTTTATATTTTGTTTGTCTGTGCTCTATATTAATTTGTTAACTATTATAATATATTAAAATGTAATTGCCTAGCTTGGAACGGGGTATGTATCCTTGTTAGCTGGGCAAAGTGAACATGGAATTGTATTTCGATAAAGAGTGTGAGTGAATAAATAAATAAATAAATAAATATTGACACAACAAATTTCAATACGAAACTATTTCTATGAAAAATAAACAAAATCTGTTCAGTTTTGAACTGCGAAAATCGTGAATACGAGACCTCGATTTTGGTGATTGCATAATCAGTCCGACGTGCAGTTGCCTTTTTTACATAGTATTGGGAAGGAATTTGTGAGAGAGTGACAGAAAAACTGCTTTTTAATATCTATTCATCGAACTCCTCTACCACCGCATATCCGAGTAATATAAGAGTGTTAAATAAACTGTGAGAAAGTTTAAGATAGGCTAAAACATAATTTTAATTTAGAAAAATGATGCATATCATATAGGATTGAAAACTGTTGAGAATATGTAAAAAAAAGTCAATATTAGGACCTAATACTACCTTGTTAAAATTTATTTATTATACAAGTAACATTCAAAATAAAATAAAACATAGTTCTAGTCTCATTTCTGTGGTTATACTAACCGTTCAAAAGTATAAAGAAGAATTTTGAGAAAGAAAATAAAAATTAAATGTTTCTTCGGTCACTTTTAACTCATCTTTGGAGTTTTTGTGAATTGAGTTTATGCCCGACAAGGAAAATGATACGCGAAATAGTAAACCCCATCGTTATCCTTTATTTCTAAACAAGTTCATTGTAATAATTTTGAATTACAGGTCATCAAACCTTCAAGTAGGTAAACTGCCAGGAATATAATTTAACTATTTGATTAGTCGGAACATGTATCCCCTCAAAAGTTGTTGTAAACTGGAACTGGAAGACTCAGGAAGCAGTTCCTAATATCGTTGTAATAATTATAATCGTCCATTCTGGTGATATTCGTGATAGTGTTGTAAGCTTTGGATCAGAGGTATTTGATTCCCATTTTAAGGGCAAAATTTTCGTCGACGTAGTTTTAGACATACTTAAAAGGATGTGGAAATGTTCGGGTTTTAATGGTTAGTATGGTCGTAATGAGGTACTTGCTGGAAGATATACCCTTTTAGTATTAGCAGCAATACCAACAAGTCCTACGCACTACCATCCACGTGTGGTTTATGGATCCCGCGAACCCCGGCCAATGTGACCACTGACATTGACATCAGTGTCATAGAGATAGAGGATAGTGAGAGGTCGAATGGCAAATGTCCGGCGTCAAATAACGGGACTCATTCAGCTTACGGAAGATGAACCCACAGAAAACCCATCAGAGAAGGCAACAAGAAACCAATTTGATTATTATTTCGTGCTATGAATACGGGTGCCTTTGAAAAATAGTGCTGGGAGACGAATGCTAAAAATACCCTGGACAGTCAGACGCACCAATGCAAATGCCTTCATTCTTCAGGAGAAGATTGTAGCGTAGAGGTCTGACCTGATAAAAACTGCAACAGACTTTTCCCTTGTGACGGTCTCAGAAGTGTGGGGGGCCGAGGCAAGTGGAGGACTACAGTTTCCAAAGTTCCAAAGTAAAATTAAGTCACGAGTGTATGATTTTTCGTGATCTTGTTCACCGACATCTTGACCGCCGTTTAAGTCACCGTTAAAAGAGCTATCTTCAAGGCAAGGTTTTTTTTAGTTATTCTTCAAAATTTAATGTACTACCTGTTAAGTAAATAACAGCATTTATCGATACCATTCCTGGCCAATTCCCTTTTATTCCCATCCTAATGGTACCTACCTAACATCAAGATACAAGAAATTCAAAATTAGAAGATTCAAATTTAGAAAAAAAACCAAACAACATTTTTGACTTGACGTAAAATCGGATAAAAAGTGGTTGGAATCGTCACGCGTATTGGAAAACATTGGATTACGGGATTATTTCCGTTTTCTATGAAACTTTAAATTTTCTTTTAAAAATACCAATCAGGAAATTTTCCAGTTTTAGAGGAGACTTCCTTTGGATATATTATGTATGATATCCTTGATCATCGGATAAAATTTATCGAAAGCTTCATTTATATTCGAGGCGTTTAAAACAAGTAACTAATCAAAATTTTGTTTTAAAAAATTACAAAACTCCCTTCACTTTTCTCTCCTCAACCTGTTTTTATTTATGTTCAATAAATATTTTAATACAAACCATTTCAAGTGAAATGCGTAAAGATTAGGTACATGGCAAATTAAAGATCGTTAAGAAAACTGTCGATGTCACTAATTTAATTTAATCAGTTATTGTGGCCTATTTTGGAATCGTGCTGTTTTTAATGTAATAGTAGGTATGTGAGCGCGGAATGAAAAATACTACACGAATACGAGTCCTATGGACAAGAACTTTATACTAAAGATGAAACGGATATCCGTTAACTATACGGTATCCGGCCTTATTTTACTATCCGGCTAAATACTGGATAGCAACTCACAGATACCTAATATACATTGAACCACGAAAATTTTATTAAATCAAAGCCACTAAATAAACTGATTTATTGATATCAACCATGTTCGGGAAAAAGGAAGGAAAAATTGGCTTTTTGGCATAAAAACGTTCATCAATATTTAGTATACAGTCTAAAAAATTTTTTCGACTCTTAATAAGAAATGTTTATCGAAATTTTTTGTACTTTTTAATTAAAAATATATTTGCATAAAAAAAAACGTAAAAATGCAAAACTCCCCGAAACCATTACAATTATTTATTTAATAAACTTATAAACTATATAAACATGCATGTCATTGATCGATAAGTAATCATAAAAATATTTTAACTCCTTTTATTTCGTGACTATTAAACGTTTTGTTGATGCTACGAGAGAAATACTTTTATTTTATTCTTAGACGAATGGCCAGATATCCGGATATCCGGCTTACTGGCTCGCCGGATATCCGGTATCCGGCCAAACCACTACCAGTTTCATAACTCTTTACGAAATGTTTTCGATAATTTGTCAATTAGAATTTTCGCAATTTAATAGAGGAACCTAATTTCAATATATCGTAAGTTATATTCGTTCTCAATATTAGGCGTCTCTTCCTATCTCGTGAGAAATGAAGTGAAACTTATGTCCGCCGTATACGAAGTGTAAGTGAATAAGACCAGCTCCTACGTGATTTACGTCCAAATTACACTTCGGAGAAGAAATAAAGGGATTAAACAGAGGTGCGAGGAGATAGAAGGGAAGGGATGGAATTACACTGAAATTATATCTCGAATCCGAGAAATTTGCAAAACGTAATTTTGGAGTTCGTTTCAAAGTCAAAAACAGCATTAGAATGAGGTCGTGTTTGGGCCGAAAGAGGGATCGAGTTTGTTACCCGGCTTTTGTTCGAGTTTTTTCACCGCTAGCGAGGCAGGATAGTTTGTGCTGATTTATTTCTGTGACTTAGTAAAGCCATTCAATAAAATAAACATAGTGCACATCTGAAATTCTGGAGCAGGGAAAAAATGAGCATGGTTTTCAGCAAGTTTTTTTATGAATAAGTAAAGATTTTTGCATGACATGCACACTGCACAGTTATACGTAGTTCAAAGATCGAAAGAGAGTTTTTATTTATCTTAACTGTCGCTTTTGGCTCTTCGCATACGACAAAAAAATTCTAAAAATATTTCAAAATTTACAAAACTGTTTTCTTCTTCAATCAGACCTTAACTCTTTTTTTTATTTTTTTTTATTTAACTTTTTGTACGTAATGTTAATTGTACGTTAGCTGTATTGCCAAATGGCAATTTCTTCCAACCAACCAATAAAATAAAAGTTTTATTTTTACAATTTAAGTTTTTTTTTTTTTAAGAAATACTTGCGTTCTTATGATTTACCCAAATATTTCATTTTGAAGTCCATTTTCAACGAGTTGTAAATAACTCACTATTAGAGAATTCGAACCACGGACCTTTGGTCCGTAAGTACTAGCTAACTAGTCCGTACTAGCCACAGGACCACAACCCGATTCAAGTTAAAACATATTCAATAAAAAAAAGATAAATATATTTAAAAATATAAATAAATGTATTTGTGTATAAATTACCTTAAATCAATTCCATTACTCAATAGGAAATAAGAGGAAAGAGGAAAGGAGCAGAGATTAAGAAAGAGAAAAAAGAAGATGTTTCTTCAGATGTAATGTATTAACATCTTTGATAGTGGATGGGAGATGGTGTAAAGTCAAAAGATTAGAACTTAATATTTAAAAATGCAAAATAATGGCATTTCACAAAACCATTGATTTCCTTCGAGTAGAAACTACTAAAATTGATGTAGTTAAGTCCATCAGAGATTTAGGAGTTGTTTTGGACTATAAAATGACAAACAACAAGCATATAGATAATAAAGTATTATAATAAAGTTTTTTTATTTAAATATATTTTTCAAAATAATCTCTCTTCAATCAATTTTTAAAATAAATATATTTGTAGTGAAGATTTCGGTAAGGCGATGAAACCGCATACTCGTTATTTCATGTTTGTGAATTTAAGCATCACTCGTCCTTTATTTCTGTAATGAATTTTATATAAGAGTGAAATAAATTCATAAATGTTTTACGAAATAGTTAACGCGCCGTCACAATAATGTCAAAAGCCATTAACTGCGTAACGCGGCACCTGAAATGGAGCTGTTAGAACTTATCCGTGAGAGCACTCTTCACTTTACATTTACAATTTCCTCTTCTAACCCATTAAACGTCGGAATCAGTGAAAATGAGCTGTTGACTATTTGCTTTACCAACAATATTCTGAGTTTGTCCAAATTTTTGTAGACAAGGACTGGATTCAACTCCCAGGGGAGCTGTTTATATTTACAAATTGTAATAACAACAGAGATGAAGAACATTTAAGAGGAAGTGATATAGAAATCTAGGCATCTACAGGGCTTATGACCTGTCAATGGCTGGTTTAAGTGGCCACTTTACACACTGTGTAACATTCACCATTCTGCCCATATTTGAACATCTGTATTCCTTTAATTCTTTCATGTGTTGATGTTTGTGAAGTTAAAGAGCTGAAACTTTTATTTATGAGTGTGAGATTTATCTTATTGAATTATTTCACCTACATACTAGGCAACGCCTGAAAATGTTATTTTTTCAATTTCTATACTTTTTCATGGATCAGGTGGATTCTATATTACCTTCTCTTAAATGTTCTTTATCTATGTTGTAATTTGTTATTTGCTTTATCCCAAAAATAAAATACTTACACGCATTTGTTTATTTATTCATGCAAAAGTACGTATTACAAAAAAAACGTATCCCTAACTTTATGGGACCAAAGCCCTGTATTGAGTTAGGATACAACATATTTTTTTATATTTTTTATAAAAAGAAATATTTGCATTCTTATCATTTACCCAAATATTTCATTTTGAGGGCCAATTTCAACGAGTTGTAAATAACTCACCGTTAGGAAATAGGAATCAAGTTGGGGTAGAGTAAGATTCGAACCACGAACCTTTTGTCCGTGAGTCCGAGACACTAGCCACAAGACCACGACCCGATTCATGAATGTGGAAGCATGCATACTATTTAACAATACCAAAAATCAAAATTATGACAAAACATATATTTTGGTGAAAATCTGGACAACACGTTTAATAGTATATAAATCTATGCAATTTCTAGCAGCAGTCTCCTGCAACGGTCTCTCCGCTAAGACAAAATCTAAATTTGTACACTTCTTCTGAAAATTAAGCTTTCATATGTTCATTCAGGATATTGTACACTCTTGAGGCCACAAAAGATAAATTTCTCTGAGCGAAAGACGTACATGTTTTGGGTATTAAATAATTCAAATGATAGGAAAACCTCATACAAGCATTCTGTTTGGATCTCTTCTTGTAACTGTTTGACCAGAAATGTGTCAATGATGGTTTTAAAAAAGTCTAATGTTTAGTACCTTCATAAATTGAAACAACGCCTTGGATGGAAAATTTGGGGGGTATCGAATCATCAGTCTAAATATTAACTTTTAGAAATTTATTAAGGGGTTTGTGACAGAAGCCTCGCAACCTCCCCATCCCAGTATACCATAAACATTGAAATATATATTCACCAGATTTGGCACTAAGCACCCGACTTGAATTCCATTCAATATAGGTCCCGGAACTTATTTTATATTTGGTAGGAAATAGTGATTTTCTTTGTACACGTTGGCGGCCTCCGTGGTGTAGTGGTCAAGACGCTTGACTCACACACGGAAGGTTCCGGGTTCGATTCCCGGTGAGAACACAAAAATTTAAAAATGTGAATTTTCTCAAGCTTGGTTGTTCTGTAATGTAATTCACCACTGTAATTGGGCCTCCTGGCCTGTTGCGGTGGAAAAAAAAAAAAAAAAATTGTGAAGCAGTACAAAAAGGCGCGACTTACAGCATTGAATTCAGAGTAAGCAGCATAACCAGTAAGTCTTTTTTACTCTACTTCGCGTTTTGCATGGCAACTTAATTGGATAATTTTTAGTACACGATGTCAAATTCACGTTATGTAAAGCGTCATCTCTATTTAATTGTACCTCAATATTTACACACATCCTTTCAAAAATTTATGATGCTAGTTTTTAATACTTCCAGAAAAGGCGTTTAACTATTTTGTGTCTAGGGATGCTATTCTGAATCTTCTTGCAAGAAGTAGAACACGTCCAGGATGTTTCTGAGTGAGCTAAAGACATGACACAGATTTCTTAATTTAGATACCAGGGACTGAACCTGTGTCTCTCATCGCAAATTTCTGTTAATTACAATGCCTAGATATTTTATATTTAAATTATTTAAAATCTTAAATCTTAAAATAGGGCACACATATCCATACATATTGTTATGTGTGTTCTAATAATAACATTGCAAATATATTTAATTTATAAATTGTTTATCACATATGTCTTGACCATTATTTTAAATTTTGATATGTTTTTTTCTTCATAAATATTTTTTTCCATTTTGTAATACTTTTTAATTGCTTTAAATGAAATTGAATTTTGTGACTTTGCCTTTTTCCTAAATGGAAGTCTAATTTTGTTCTTTTCTCTAGTATTGTGAACTATTATATTATCAACTGGTTTCAATAATTGACACGAATTGTAGATTTAAACTGGCTTTAGGTGGTGACTCATTTTTTATACTAAATCATCATCTTTATTGAGCACTTAGCAGGGCATATGGCACTGCAATAGTACATTACCGCAGCGTATATAGATATTTTTTGTTACATAAAGATAAGAATTATGAAATATTATAGTGTACCTTTTTTAAACCCGTCGGGAATCGAATCCGAGACACATCGACATTTATTACCATTCTTTTGGTATTTTCCTTGTAGCATATACTTGATTAAATAACTTAACAAATATACCAATATCACTGTTGTTTACAAGCTTTATTAACTCTGTGAACACTTCATCAGGTCCAAATGATTTCCCATTTTTCATTTGGTTAATCGAATTAATTACTACCAATTTTCTTATTTCAGGTCTAGTTTCTTCATTAGGTATGAGAAATTGGTGTGGTCTCTGATCATCAAACAGTTTTTTTATGTATTTAATTTTGCATTGATATCCAATATTATAGATAGTTGAATATAATGGCAAGCTGCGCATAATCTCTTATATGGACGATTCACCAATGGTTTAAAGGTGATAACGCTGAAATATTTCACTATCCCTAAACTGGCACTGAAGTGTAAGACTGATCAGTTTTCATTCCATGCAACAAAAATAAACGAGAACACTGCAATTGGAGTACCAATGTAGTGTACTATGCACCCATAGGTGCGGATAGGAAAAGGGTTAAAATTATGATATTTTTTTGTTTGACAACAATATTTTGAGTTTGTCCAAGTTTTTGTAGACAAGGACTGGATTCAACTCCCTGGGGAGCTGTTTATATTAACATATTACAACAGAGATGAAGAACATTTAAGAGAAGGTAATATAGAAGTATAGGCATCTACAGGGCTTAGGACCTGTCATTGGCTGGTTCAAATTGCCACTTTACACACTGTGTAATATTTATTTTTCTGCCCATATTATAAAATATTATTTTTGTTGATAAATTACGTGGTCCATGAAGAAGTATAGAAATTGAAAAAATAATATTTTCAGGCGCTGCCTATATTATGTATGTAGGTGAAATAATTCAATTAGATGAATCTCACCCGCATAAATAAGGGTTTTAGCTCTTTAACTTCACAAACATCAACCGATGAAAGAATTGAAGGAATATAGATGTTCAAATATAGGCAGAATGGTGAATGTTACACAGTGTGTAAAGTGGCCACTTAAACCAGCCATTAACAGGTCATAAGCCCTGTAGATGCCTATACTTCTATATTACTTTCTCTTAAATGTACTTCATCTCTGTTGTAATATGTTTTTTTGTTTGATTTAACCCGTTAATTTTGAATTTTATTAATAAAATAGTAGAAACATCCACCAGTATAGTACTCGATCAAAAAATAACATTTATATTCGACCTGAGAAGTCTACAAAGTTTGGTATTAGATCTTTGAAATACATAGGTTTTAAGGAATCAAGTAAATTGCCACAAAGATTTTAAGTACTAATTTCAAAATACAAAAATAGAAAAATTGAAAAATATTTTTTTCCAGAAGAACTTTGAATAAATAAAATTGGTTGACCCAGAGAATGCGCATCTTGAAGATATAATTTTTAATATTTTACCGTTTTAGATTGTATATGTAACTTTAAATACATTAAAAATGATATATATGATATGGTACATATAATTTGTTCATTTTTAAAACTTATTCATTCTTGTAATTATGTTTATTTTAAACATTTTATCTCACACTCATTCAGCTTGCATTATGTACATACATACATGTAACATTTAAACTCTTCAATTATTTTATTTTATTTATTCTTTTATAGATTGTATTATGTGTAGATAATGTTGAGTTAATTTCCTTACTAGCTTGAATTATGTTGATTTTGTAATTTTTTGAACTTTTTTATAATCTTTTAATTTATCCTGTAATTTAATTTCTATTCTGCTTTTGAAAAAAATACAAGTTATAGTTTTAAAATATAAATACGTCTGTAAATAAATATTGTTATTTGCATGTTTCAAAATGAGTTTTTTTTTTAAACTCCTTGGGAATATTATAATAAATTATATATAATATGTTTTCAATTGTTTATTTTTTTAATATAAAAAAAATTACATCGTCTTATATCGTATATATACCATTTATCGAATAGCATGCTTAAAACGTGCCTTTTTATCCACTTATAAAACGTATTACCAAAATATTCCCAAATAATAAAACTTTTGATAAGGGTTGTAAAGGGTTAACTTGCTTTCCAGATAACATCTGTATTCCATTCGCCCTCTACTTGTCGGCCAACTGGAAATTAGGAATTCGGGCACAAAAAAGGGAATTTTATGAAAATGGAAAATGGTTGTAATTAAACCGTAAACCGCGGACACCTGTTAATTACACGATTGGCATCATGAGTTAGGCCGTTTATAAATTTAATTAAATTATTTTCAAAAGAATGCAAAGAATTCCGTTCCACTTTTTAAATTTCCAAAAAAGTCATTGGAACTCAACAAAAACGGTGTATATCTCAATGAAGACTTAATTTATGTCAAATTATCGGCGCCATTACGTAGAAGTATTTCTTTTTTTCTGTAACCAATGAAAATTTAACCGTAACGGAGAAATCCAAGTGAAAAAAAAAGTTATCTTGTATTTCATGTGGAAAACTTCTATGATGTCTGATCATTATAGTTAAAAAAAGTCAAAATTAAATCATTGTTAGGTTTTCATTAAAACAGGCAAGCTGTTTTCGTTCATATTACTTTTTTGATGCAACTTATTTTGTAAATTATTTCTATGATAAAGAATTGTGTTGGTTTTAATTATAAAATATCTCCTTGTTTTTTTTAGTTATTTTTTTTTTTTTTATGTTTTGCAATTTATATTTTTGTTTTAATTTTCTTATTATTATTAGTTTAACATGTCTGTTGCATTTTTTATTATAAATGTCAAATTTTCTAATTTATATTCATGCGTCAATTTTTTTATTATTATCGGTATGTATTTAAATTTACAATAATTATTTTCTTATTGTTGATATTATTAATATTTTTTAAATATTTTTTAAGCATAATTTAATAAACAAAAACACATTTAAAAAAGAAAGCCTAATCCTAATCACAGGAATTTCCTAGCTAGTTGGGACCTAAATCAGAAAACCTCTGTGCATTTTAAATCTGTGAAATAAATAAATACTTTGACTAGAACGTGACAAATAAATATTATTAATCCTACTTTTTTTATGCAACCTATTTTGTCCATTTTACTAAAAGCGTAACAGTTATTTATTTCTGATTTTATATTTTTATGCAACCAATTTTTATGATATCATAACTTCTTTATCTTACTTTTTTCACGATTTTTTTCTTCCATTTAAACGAAAACGTATAATTTTTTAAACATACCTTTTTTTACGCAACCTAATTTGTTTATTTTGATGAAAACTCAATTATTAATATTTATCTTTTTTGTTTGTACAATCCGTTTAGCATGTTTTAAGAAAACGTGACAATTATTTTCAACCTTCTTCCCTTTTTCTTCCAAATGCCAGTCGTAATTATTCTACACGTATAATGTTTTTGAAAATCAAAATAAATACAGACAAATAAATGTCATGTCACGACACGGCTCTGCTTAGGGGGATGGATTTAAAAGAAATTGAATAGGAAATGTGTGGAGTACGTAAAGGGTGAAATAAATAAGAAAAGACAAGTAAGGGAAATGTACACAGAAGAAAAAAAGTCAGTTTAATAATGAAAATTTAATATTATAAATGAAGAAAAACGTGTTGGTTTAAGATAGCAATATTTGTTCAATTCATAGTTTTGATTTTATTTCTATATTTGATATCATGTAAAAAAAGATGTAGGGAGAGCAATATATTTAGTATTGACATAAGTTAAATCCGTTTTTTTTTCAATTTAAAAATAAGCACATAAAAAAATAAAATCGTAAGGTTTATATGTCATTCGAAAGAAAAAAATCCACTCCACAAGAAATTGTATTTGTTTTTACGGTACATACATTATTTTATTTGATTACAAGCCTTCAAAATGGAATTTCAAATAGACGAAAGTGATTTTCTTTAACACCTTTGTTCGCGTTTAATCGAGAGAATCAGAGATCTTGTAAAACTTTTGATTATAAACTTAAATTCAACCATCGAATTGATTACAGCTTAAAGAGAGCATCCAAAATCTGCAGATTTATTTGCAAATATCTAAACCATTCAAATCCTAAAAAATTGCAATTACACCATTTAAATAATTTGTTTGTAGCTTGCTTGAATTTCTTAAATATGGTTTCATAATTATTATTATTTTTTTAAAATAAATATTCGCGTTCTTATGATTTACCCAAATATCTAATTTTGAGAGCCATTTTCAACGAATTGTAAATAACTCACTATAAGAAAATGGAATCAAGTTGGGGTAGAGTGGGATTCGAACCACATACCTTTGGTCTGTGAGTCCGAGACACTAGCCACAGGACCACAACCCGATCAACAATTGTAATATTCATATGATGCGGATTGCATCGGTTCAAAGTAAATTTTAAAATTCTTAATATTTAGAAATGAATCAAATACTTTTATTCGAGTAAGTAACTATTGTGATAGTCTGGAATACTTTTTTTAATACAAAATTTTGTGACTTAAAAAAAAACTTTAAAACAAAACATTTGTCGGTGTGTAATAAGTTTATGTTTCTTTAATTATGTTTATTTTATTATAATTTCAAAATTTTGAATAGATCAATTTTATTATGAAAATCCCTCTCCTCCACTCCTTCACTCTATTTCCTTATCCCTTAACCTTCTTAAGAGCTGTTTTTTTTTCTCATGTCTTATATAATAAATTATTTTTCTCTTTACTATGTAACATGTTCTCTCATTATATTTGTTGAAAACTTTAACTAGATGTATGTACTATTTTTTTATATTTTGTATTCTTATATAAAAAACTGTTGTTTTTCCTTAATAAATAAAAATAAAATATAAAATACTTTCACATTTTTAGTTTAGAGTTCAGAAGGGTTTTGACGGGTTTAGTATTCTTGCACAAAATAATATCTAATTACATATATAAATGCCTATGATATACTTGCTCAGATTAACCTTTGCGTACCAATGCTGTCCTTTCTGTGGGAAATTTTAGAACCGACGCCGACGTTGCATTATTTCCCCCTCTTCAAATGACCCTCAGCACAGTTTACGAAATCTCACTAAACAGTACTGTCAATGTGTTCCTACAGCAAAGGCATGTGTTCTCTTGAATTCTTGAACTCTTGCCTCTTAACAAGCGATGTTATTACTCATGACTTGAGATGACACTTTCCATGTCTGCCTAGATCATGCCATGACTATACTCATAGTACATTTAACCATGCAATGCTCAATGTAGACGATCTGCCACATACCGATAATCGGAGCAAAAAAGTGATTTCAAACATGTTTATAACTCGGCGACTAGTTTATTATATTGTATACATACTAGACATTTGAATTTATTTTCAAAAATCACCACCAGGGTTAAATTTTCCGATAAAATTTGAAACAAAAAGTCAGTTGCACGAATTCTGCCAAAAACGTCATTTAGCTAAAGTTCAAAGAGTGATTTCTTTGTTTTTTTTTTAAGATTTGAAATTATAATTGTTTCCGCAGCTTTCATTATTATCTAAAAAAATGTTCAACAAAATCGTTATTTCTTGTTTTCATTACATGATTTTATTTTTTAACATTTTGATGTCTGATGTAGCATATTGTCCACATAAACTAAAATATGAAATTAAAACTGAAAAAAATAAACTTAATAAAAAATTCTCAGTATTTGCATTAAAAAAAAAACAAAAATAAAAACATGTTTTTGGTTAGAATTAGAAAAATTGAGCAGTAAAGGGTAATATAGACTCTAAGATTGTTAAGGTTAAGTTTATTCACTTTATTATATATTATTAATGCATATATATTAAGGCATATAACGCAGAGCTCCTTTCTTGATTTTGTCGATAATGCTTATCTCAGCCTTACATAATGTACGGATCTCAACATTTGTGCATCTATCGTACATAGTTTTACTACACATTCGCCTGAGAGATCGCATTTTGACAGCATTCAGCCCATTTTTTGACGGCTAATCTTATCTCTTGCGACAAACATTTATTTGCCATAGTTGATTTAAGTGCACCGTTCACTTTGTTCCCGGCACTCCCCCTCCTTTCAATATCTTTCTTAGTCATTCCGCCCCTATTAAACATACTTCCCAGATACACAAATTCCTCTACCAGTTTTAGTTTAAGCCTATTCACAGTGATATCACATTTAGTCATATTTTTACATTCACGTTCGAAGTATTTATCGCAATATATATCCCAAGTATGTATTGCAAGTATTTAATTATTCTTATTACACCAGTAAAATCAAGTAATAAAATTTTCTGATTCAGACAACTAAAAATAAAAAAGGGACTTTTACCTTTATATTAATTAACGTAATATTTTGTATCCCTATATATTTTCTCCAACAATTTAACGAATTACAAGTCTGAAAGCTGTCAAAACGATATGGCTACCAATGATATAAATACTGTTTCGTAATTAATTTGAATTATCTAAATAAACTACTGGATTAACTGAATTTTCTAATTGAAAATGGAATCATTAATTTCCCTTACAAAACCATACCTCTTCGCATGACCTTCTAGCGTTTCTTCTTTTACGTCTTAAATCGTCCTGAAAACATGTTTTATTCAATAAACAGTACAGTTGTTGGCGGTGGCCAACCGGTCGATCGCTGCTATTGGGCCTGTCTATCGAGACAAAGAAAGAAATCGAGTGGTTGGTCGAATTCATTACGTATTAGTTCAATAATGACACTTTAAAAATGTTCTGCAAATTTACAGAGATGCTTTAAACGAAACATTATTTTTATTCACACATACTGGAAAATTTTTACTCCACGCCGCAATATGTTTCTGAAAGCAAGCTCATCTCTGGGGGCAATTACAAACGCTATCTTCATCGGTACATACCAAAACGACATCTTTAACTTCTGTACTATCTACATCGTTATGCCTACCAACTTGCCATATGATTAAATTGTACCAATAAGTTACACCAGAACTTTACTCTGCGTTCCGTTCTTTATAAAAAAAGTTCTTATTCGTATTTAAGAGAGGCTTCTGTGATGAAAAGTAACCACATTAAAGCGATTATAAACTCAAAGAAATCCCAATTAAAGTCTAAAATGTTCGCTTGAACAGGATTTTTATATGACTTTAGACAACTACCAAGACGGTTTGCTAAACTTTCGTTTGTATTTATCTAAGACGGCTTTCTTGACATCTCTATACGAACACTCAGCTAGATAGTAAAAAAGGTGAAAAAAATATAAAAACTATTTTTTTTTATAGTGGTAATTTTTAATGTCTAAATGCTAGTATATGTTATACGAGAGTATCTAGCCACACTATATATGCATATCTAGCCGTTCAGATTCAAAACTGACAGTAAAGTCATAAAAAAATTAATTCGAAATCAAAATTTACTTATTTCTCTTTGGTATTTTAAATGGATTTTTCAGAAAAAAACTAGCGTCATCAGAATGATTAAAAATTTAAATAAATTTTAATTAATGCAAAAATTGCTCGGTGGAACAAAGGAGATATGTGTACCGTGACTTGTTGGTTCATACCGATGTACTTACCTTTAAACTTAAGGATAGAGCGTCGCGTTGGTAGTATATTTTTGAAATCACTCGAGAGAGTTTATCTTCAAGTATGTCGCTATAATGAAATGTCAATTAGGGGCGCAGATATGTATAATGTAGCGTACATAAAGGTGTACCTAGTACCTACCCTTAACTTGAAGGTAGGGGGTCGATAGCGTATCTTTGTAATCGCTCGGGAAAATTTATCTTTAACTGTACAGTCATGGTAAAGGTATGACGTCCTTAACTTCCCATCATTATCACAGCCTTGGTCTAGTTATCTGGATATTAGATTCCAAAAAGGAATATCCGAATTTAAAAAAATGTGCTGAACGGTAATATTTGTATTTTGGTTTAGCGTATATATATATATATATCGGCATTTTCATACATAAAACAATCAAAAAGTAAGCAACGTTCTCTCTTAATATACGCTTGTACATTAGATTCTTTAAGATCAGAAATGTTTAGTTACAAACTTGACTTTGCTATCCAAGCGACATCTCATTTATCTGATCGTATTGTATGCGTAATAAAAATTAGTTATCCGATTAAATGAATGGCAAAGTTTATGATTAAACTCTGTTAAAATAATTGGTAGATTGAACGGACTCTGGACAGAGAAAAGTACATCTCCGGTTTGATTAAATTGGCCACCCCTGCAATATGTTACATCACCGCTATAGTTTTTTAAAAATATTTTTACAAAAGTTTCATCCTTATCTATAAATATTTATGTGGGACTCTCACGAAAACCAATACAGAAGATGAATCATGTATTTCATGTACGCAAACAACAATACAATAAAAAACGTATAAAATTCTGATTACCTAGCACGGATATTTTTTTTTTATTTAATGCACAAAATACACAATTTTACATAGACACAATTATTTGATTTTTATGTCCCGACTTGTTAGAAAATTCCGTATTAAGTTGGGACTCTTCGATAAAATTATAAATCAAAAATATTTTTTTACATATTAAAACAATATACAGGTAATCAAAACAATATGCAAAATAATCAAAACAATATACAAAATAATAATAGAAAAATGTAACTAATAAAAATTTATACACGTCGAAAAATGGAATGTAGAAAAGTTATATAATAATACGTATGACAGTGATGATATACACATATAAGTTTAGAGATAATAATGAAAACAGCAGCGATGTTATGCATTTATTCCCGAAGCAATCTCATACAGTGGTCTCTACCCCTCGATACAATCCAATTATGGATCTTCATCTTAAATATAGACGTTGTTTTGGAGAACTTAATATGTTCATCCAAGACGTTGAACACTTTTGGAGCTATATATGAAAAGTGTCTCCGAGCAAACATCGTACGCGTTCTCGGTATTAAGAAGTTTAGGTTCCGCAAAAACCTCGTATGGGCATTCTGTTGGCAGTTGGGACCTCCTTCCGTAGTCGCCTGACCAGAAAATTGTCAATACATTCTTGATATAGATTTGACGAATATCAAGAACTTTTAACAATTGAAATAACGGTTCAGATGGGTAGGTCGGAGGATTTAACTGCTTTGTCAGGGAAATAGAAGATAATCTCAACTCCCCACTCGGAAGAAAAAAGAATCATAATTATTGTGAAGGCTACAATAAAAGCCTGAAACTCTCACTACAAGAAGTTAGTGAAAAGTGAGTAGTCAGTAGAATTAAGCCGTTATCTCTCGTTCTATCACCAAATTTTGTATTTTATTCAAAATGCAATAAATACACATCAAATCACAACGTCGATTTCTTCTGTAACTTCTTACTGGAATAAAAACTCCCCGCATCAACAAGCATAAAATTCTACATTAATATACTGGCGTCATAAGCAAACAAATTTTATTAAAAAATTACAAAAAAGTTAAATATGAGGTTATGTTCTAAAAGAAATTTCGAACCATTCGATATAATGTTTAATGTACTTCATAGTCCTAACGCTCCTATATACTTGCGTGAAAAATTTCAACGCTTATCAGTTCGTGGTTAACCTCTTCGTTCAAATTCTCAGGGCACTCTCTAAATACCCATCCACAATTCCTCTTTCTTCTCTAACTCATATAGTGTCCATGCGGTTCGACTGTGGAATTATTTCCCATCCACCATCAAAGATGTTCTACATTATCTCTGTTTAAATCTCGTCTGAAGAAACATCTCCTTTCTTTTCCTTAATCTTTCCTCCTTTCCTCTTTCTATTTTTTCCTTTTTCCCACTATGTAATAGTTTTGATTTAAGGCAATTTATAAACACATACGTTTATTTCTATTTTTATATATCTTTAGATTTTTAATCTTTTTTTCTATTGAATATGTTATGCAACTAGAATTATAAAAATAAAACTATAATTTTATTGGTTGGTTGGAAAAAAATGTCATTTGGCTATAAGCCCGCCAATGTACAAATAACATTGTGTACAAAAATAATATAGCAATGAGCAGAAAAAAAAACATTTCCGTACGAAAAACGATATAATGTTTTAAGTTTATTTTTTTTTATTATATAAATATCTAGAGATCCATAAGCAAAAACTCAGTGCAGATATGACGCACACAGGTTTTAGGCTTTAGAAGCAATTGACATACTGTTTTTTACTAATGGGTATTTACATTTTTTTCATTTGCGTAAAGTAGATAAATACTAAAAAGCGTCATATCTCAAAATACGACTTTTGCAAATAATTATATTTTTGTTTATGACGGCAGTATGCTATCTAGGGGTTTAAATTCAGTATTCAGTACCGTTTCCCGGCATTGTATTTTTGTATCTCAAATAAATAAATGCACATCGCACAAGAACAATAATCATTGTGTCATTGCACAACTTAACAATGTTCGTTTTTGAGTTTAGTATGCAGAAATGTTCCTGAAAATATGTATTTTATATTCAAATAATGAACTATACATTTTTTTTAATATGTGGCCTAATTTACATTGTTTTCTGTATTTTTTACTCAAATTCAATATATATCTGAGGCAAAGTAGTTTTTTAAAAAAAATAAAATAATAATTTTAGTTAGCTTTAAGCGCAGGTGTGTGTAAAATTCCCGCTTTCCTGTTAAAATTAGTTATCCACTCTCATTTCAGGGGTGCGTTGGGGCTGTAAAACATTATTAATTTGGCTTTCAATTCATCTGTTTTTATCTGATCAATAAAAGCGCGAATCAACTGACAGCAGTGAACAGATTAAATTATTAAAGTCACGAATATTCCTGCGTTCGTCCTTATTATATCGGAACACTAATTTTAAATTCAAAATTGATCATTGAATTTCACGGAATAGTTGAGTCGTGAACGCAATGCTAATAAATTAGGGTTGATTGAAAAATAATAATTCATCGCTAATTATAATTCATTTATTTGCTATGAAATATTTCGCGTGGCGAATGAAATTGTTGAAAGGAATAAACGACATAATAAGTTATTTCCTTTAATTTACTCGTAAATACCTTTCCTAGTAAATTACTTAGTAATTTTCCCCTCTTCACAAATACTTCACTTCCTTTCTCTGCCAAACATTAACACATTAATTATAAATAAACGGTTTGAAGAATTACTACTACATAACTGTTATTTTATAATAAATAGTTTTTTACTCGTACTTTAAACTTGTTCTTATTCATATTCTTAGAGGTGGGGGTCAGTGTTACGCTAGCTTCTGCAACCTGTTGTGACGGGTCCCCGTAAACAGTTCTCGCCCTTTAAGTCCAGGGGTCCCATTCTAAACCACTCTCGCGGCCATATAAAACAATTTATCTTGTTTATTTTGTACTTAAATACACGAAAAAATGGTTTTTCTACGGCCGCGAGAGCGTTTGGAATACCAGCTCAGGTCTATAATGAGCCTGACTACTTCAATTTTGTACACTTTTTTGTTGTTATTGAATTTTCTTTTCATTTAATTATGTAATTTTAAATACTCCTTAGTATATTACATTTTTATATTGTGAGTTATTAACTTAAATTTTAATTGGTTCTCCGATGTGATTATAATTTTTGGAATACAATATGTTAAAGGTTCTTTGAACCGTAAATAAATGTTGATACCATTAAAAATAAGAAAATTGTAGGAAGTTAATTGCTAGGTCATATAAAAAAATATTTTCTTGATTACGCAGGTTCATAAAACATCAATATTTTTTTTCACCTAATGCTGCATTGGGCACTGCATCGGTAAACAAACTGGAGAATATCTTATAAACACAAGTTGAAATTGGAGTAAATAATGCAGATAATATGGGTCCAAAAAAAGCGCATGTGTAAAATCTCCATTCTGAGATATTGGCATTCAAACTTTTTACTAACCAATTAAGTTTCATTAGTTTTATCAGAGTTACGCGATATTTCTACATTTTACAGGTTATTTATCTGCCTTAGAGGAACTAAACAAAATAATTTTGAAAGATATTTAAAATAAAATGCCTTTAGCTTATTTAATCCATTAAAAAAATGACAAACACAAATCCCTATAATACATACACGCATAATTGAAATAATACAATAAGAAAATTAAAGCTAGAAAAAATAAATAATAATAATTACTACCAGAAGACAAGATCTGGTCCACCTTGTTTTATTGTTGACATGATATCGTATTTACTGCATTTTGTGGTTACCTACCGTGTTGTATGGGACTCGTTGCACACTATTCATTCGGTGTTTATCGATTAAATTTTAAAATAAAATGCTTTTTGTTTAGAATAAGGATATGAAATTTACCACACTTTTAAAAAATACAATTTATAAGATTTCTTGACTTAAATTTTAACAAAAAGGTTTCAGAAGTAAGCATATTTTTTTTTATTTAATCAAACTTCTTACCAAGCTCTTTCCTGTACCTTTTTAAACATAATTACTGGTTTTAAATTATTATTTGTGTATACTTACGCACCCACACACAAGCACCATCTCCCTCATTCATTCACACATGCTCACATTCACATACAAACACATAAATACAAACGTCACATACATACATTTACGTACTATTTTCTTATATATTATGTTTTATTAGATTTACAGGGGATTTTTTTTAATTGGCTCTAGTATTATTAATATACTTCTACTTATTTTTTTTATGTAATAGCTGTAAAAATCCCAAATAAAATAAAATAAATCCTCGTGATTGTATAAATCTAGAAAAAAGTCCAGATCTTGTCTCGAGTACGCTGTTATTGAATATATAAACCACGAAAAGGGAATATCGCACCACCCTCGGCCAGAATTCCATAAGTTTTAATACATCAAACTGGGAATAATAACTTTGAAGATTTTGACATTCGCAATTTTTGACCATAGATGAATATAAACAATTTTATAGGGGCTTGAATAAGTTTTGGCTGATTCCCGACAGATGGTCTTATGTTAGCCTTTTTACATCGAGCAATAAATAATCCAACTTTATCGCGAAGCTCCACCATTGGCTTGAAATTACAGTATAATATACGTTATTCCGCCGAACAGACAATAACATATTTTTGTACCTAAGAGACACACGGATGCAAATCCAAATGTCAAATTTTCAGAAGAAGCCTAAAGAATCTACTCTCTCTAAGTGATTTTTAATAATTTATAGTATTAATTTGTATTTTCAGTATCTTATACATTGGTTCTTTCACTGTAAGACTTACATTTCTTCAAAATCAATGGACATTATCATGAACTGAATACGAAAATCTAAATGTCATTTCATCAAATTCTGAATTTGCATCCGTCTGCCTCTGAGGTACAGATTTTTTATAGCGTTAAACATGTTGAATTTTGTGCTAAAAAAGAGTATTTACGGGGGAATTTTAGTGAATGAACTTTTTTATAAAAAACTACAGCTGATGCACGTAGAATTCTCGTGAAGACTTATGTCGACCATGAAAAAGTTTGAAGACGAAAAAATGGAAGCATTACTCGATAAAGACCCATGTCTGACGCAAAATTATTTGGAGTTAAATGATCCAAAAGCAAGTAAATCGGAAGCCGAGAGAACAAAAACAGTGAGATATCAAGACCTCAATCTCTTATATATATAATTCCTTTGTACGCGTGATGTCACTAAACTCCCCCTAAAAGGCTCAACTGATTTAAGTGCAGTTTTCAGAGAAATATAGATCTTTGCGCTGAGCATGTTTGTAGATATTAAAATCTTCAATATAATATGTAAAAAAGAAGTAAGGAGCATAAATGTTTTATTCATCGATCTACCAGGGTTGCATCCGAGGAGAATGCATTTACAAAAAAATGGCAAAAAAAAATTGTTTTTGAATGTTAATAAACCGCATTTGTTTTTTGTAGATCTCAATTAGATTTTTTCCTTTAATTCCTTATAATTTCTACTCATTTATTTTTTTTTACTGGATTTTTGGTGATACTAAAATTATTTTGAATTAAGTACATTTTTTTAAAATTGTGCTCTTACATAAGAACATCCCTTTGTTAGTGAGAAGACCGGAGTTTGACGTTTGCAAAAAGAATGCCATATTTGAAAAAATATTTATTTTATGTTTTGGAATTCAACCATAAACAAGTACCTACTCAAATTTAATATTTGAATATTGTCAATTTTTAGTTTTGGAATTTAATCGCAAACAAGTAGCTAGGTACCTACTTATAAATGAAAAGTCTTTTTTCTTTTATCCGGAAAGTTTTACACGTTTTCACGACACAATCGGGCATTTTTCTTTTATTTTTTTTGGTTTCGAATTAAATGCCAAGGTCTTGTCAAAACCCGGCGGTTAAATAATGCCTAAATTTGCGTTGGGCATAAGTTGAGTGCCATAATTTTAGAGGGCTCAGGGTAAAGTGGTCTGACTTTTGTTTATTAACACGCATTCACATATTTTCTCCCTTGATTATGGCACTTGAGCATTAATTTTTGCACAATTTTGATTTGAGCACAACGAGGAATCATAGCCAATCACATGAAGAGATAAAGTAAAAAACTAACCCTTAACCAGCTAATAGCAGGCAAGCCAACGTTCGGGCAGGACAATGACTGTCAAGTGCGCTAGTACTTAATATAATTATACTACAATACATTCAATAATATTAATTATTTGTGAAAAAATATGTTTGACTGCCATATTTCATATAATAGCAGTCTTGACGTATTATAAAAGCTTTTAGATAAATATCAAGTTGAGGGTTCAATTTATTTTTATTTTTTGATTAATAAAATTATACAAACATTTATTAGAGACAGAGACACAGTTTATAGCGACACAATTAGGAGCGACCCATGCCTGTGATCTTGCCCCGACTCGCTATAAAATTGGTGTTGAGTCGGGGCACTTTTAATGCATTCAAAATCAATCATACATACGTACATATGAACATAAACAAATATATTCGCATGTACATATTCATATTATATTTTAAACAAATATATTAAGATTATAAATATCATTAATGCTTTATACATTATACCACTTTTTACATTTATAATAACATATTGGTCGTTCACCAGTTATTTCACATTCTATCGCAGTAATCCATTCCCGTTCGAGCAAACCAATTACTCAAACCAGGTTTGAATTTTGAAAATGACTCAGACTCCTTTGTCACATGATCCAGTTAATTGAAAATGGATGATATATCAACTTTTAACAATCAAGAATATTAAACAACTACCTGTTTTTTTATATTATGTTCTGTTTATTTTCAGAATGTAATGAAAGTTAATGTATTGATAGTTAAGTAATGATAGTTACCATAAAAATATTCATTCTAAAATATTTATCCCTTCATCATAAATTCCTAACCAAAATTGCATTCCCAAGATTTCACAATTAGATTTAGGCGACACCAACATTAGATAAAGTTAATTTTCCTATTAGGATGACATACGCCTGGAGGGATAACCACATTTTCATCTTAGGTTATATCTGCAGAAACGAAACTTTAAAAATTATTAAGAAATATTTCATATTTGTTCATAAAATTATAAACTCTAATAAAAAACCAGAATTTTGGAAAAAAAATGATCGGAACCAGCATGAACACGATCACAATACTAGAGAAAAGAACAAAATTAGACTTCCATTTAGGAAAAAGGCAAAGTCACAAAATTCAATTTTATTTAAAGCAATTAAAAAGTATTACGAAATGGAAAAAAATATTTATGAAGAAAAAAACATATCAAAATTTAAAATAATGGTCAAGACATATGTGATAAACAATTTATAAATTAAATATATTTGCAATGTTATTATTAGAACACACATAACAATTTGTATGATATGTGTGCCCTACTTTAAGATTTAAATAAATAAAAATACAAAATAACATTGGTCAATACTACATATTTTTTTAGGAAAATCACTTAAACCAGCAAATAATAGTTCATAAGCTGTTTACATGCCCAATTTTCCCTTTCTGGAATTGATTTGATTATTTATTGTAGATGCCAATGAGGAAGTTCAGCGGTTTTATTTTTTTTTTGCTCAATTAATTAAAAAAAATAATTTTTTTGTTACTCAGTATAATCAAATAATACCGAATGGAATAATTTTTTTAAGGATCTTATTCTAGCAGTTACGCAAGACTGGCCAATAGAGGGCGCTGTTAAAATGTTTTAAAATATGAACATAAGAGATATCGCTCTCTTTTCCACACCGACAGCCTCCGAACTAAAACGTGACGTTCAATATCTAAAGCTCATATTATATTTATTCTTATCATTGTAAACCCAGTGAAAAATAAACCTTATGTAAGTAATCTTCATTGCGTATAATATATTAATCATGACCTGTACAATAGAGAAATAGTACCTTTTACACTTTCAAAGTAAAGGTCTATAAAATAATGTCCAGAAAAAAATTTTTGTTCCTAATTCTTATTAGCATTAAAAATACTTTTAAATGTGTATTTTAGAGTTCCCCAAAAACGGTGATTTCATTGGCCACGCCCCTAATACGTCACGATTCATATTTATTTGTACTGGTCGTTGAAATTTGTGTAGAACAATATCACAAATCTTGACGTCACAACAAGGCAAAACACGTCGCGTTTTTCTACGAACGTATTTTTATTAAAGTTCTTTTTTACATTTATGTATGAGAACATTTCTCCACAATATCCATATTGATTTTGAAAATACAATAAATTATTCTTAATCCATATCATATATTTTAATCGGTATTCGTATTATGTGATATTTCCCTCTTCTTAATGACCATAATTAAATCATATTAAATTGGAACAATTTAACCACGGATCTTCCAACAGTACTAATATGCTTTTGAGTTTTTAAATGTTAACAGCAGAAATAAATAAAATTAGAATCGAAAAGTTCTTCACAAAGCTTTCCGGATTTTTCCTATATGAAAAATAATATAATCCGAGATTTTCACAATCCGCGTTCGATTTCTCACAAATCCACAATTTAAAGCCTTAAAAGTCGTTCTAAAGATTCATGTTAATCCCTCGATATTTTGATTGTTATAAACGACATTGAATCTATCAAAAGCCAATAAAAGCGGCCATTTTCTAAACTTTCTAAGGAATGGCCTCTTTGTTCGAGCCTTGAGACATAAGTTCTTCGCGGAATCTTAAAAATTGGATAAGGACTTTCGCGGTGTATTTTCAAACTTTTAATTTATGAGCGCCAAGTAAAAATTCTACGATTTTCTCGCAAAGAAAACCAGATCTAACAAAACTCCACATTGATTTTTGATCGAGCATTAAATAATATAGTTTTGAACTAGGTTAAAAACTGTTTGCTAGTCGCTTCAAAATGAGAGTAACATCATATTAAATTCCTATGATCAGTAATACAAGAAAGTAAGGTATGGAATTGAAAACAATAGAAGAAAGTAGGCTGAATGATATCAAAATGGAATATATTAGGCAAATGCCGAGATGACAAATGACAAGATCCGTGCAGAAAGAAAATATGAGACGAGCTTCCTATGATTTTTTTTCCACATAAACTTTTTATTTGCTTTCGCAATTTTTCTTAGATTAATTATCTAGTTTATTTTATGATTTTTTGTCTCTAGATCAATTTTTTTATTTTCTGTTTCCCATCGTCTTATTTTCTACTAATACTTATTTAAGTTATTAATAAAAAATCTGCATGTAACTTTCCATTTTTATTTCATATGCCTTAATTTTACTTTCTCACCATAAATTTTATAATATAGTCTAGATCTAGTATACCCACGCTCAGGTCGTGCCTATGTGGAATTATTGTGTTTTAAATTTCATATATCTATAGCAACAAATGTTTGATAAATTACCTGGTCCATGAAAAAGTATAGAAATTGAAAAAATAACATTTTCAGGCGTTGCCTAGTATGCAGGTGAAATAATTCAATTAGATGAATCTCACTCGCATAAATAAAGGTTTCAGCTCTTTAACTTCACAAACATCAACAGATGAAAGAATTGAAGGAATATAGATGTTCAAATATAGGCAGAATGGTGAATGTTACACAGTGTGTAAAGTGGCCACTTAAACCAGCCATTGACAGGTCATAAGCCCTGTAGATGCCTAGACTTCTATATTACCTTCTCCTGAATTTTCTTCATCTCTGTTGTAATATATTAATAAATCTATAGTTTTAAAAATAAATTTAAGGTTAAGTCGTATACCGGGCATTTTATTCAGGCTAAAAGCTTTAAATAACTTAATTTTTACTTAATATAAGAATAAAAAACGGAAAAATTAAAAACATGTTCTTAAATTAGCATTTAACATCTTACTTTATTTAAATAAGATATAAAAGAGTGAAGTTGGAACAAAACCTAAATGCTTGATTTCTCAAAACAGGGATTTAAGAGTTAAAGTTTTTTGCCAGTATACCCACGACATTCTAGACGACTACTTAGCGAGGAGCAATAAAGTGACTTGATCAGTGAGCTATTTTCAAATTTGCTAGTAACCCTGCAGATTTATCCCAATATATTTAGCCCTTCGTTTGAGATCTTTGATAAATGAATGTTGACCATTAAAAAATATGCTAAGATCCTTAGAAAAATCCACTCTTTCAATAGGGTATTATCACTCGGGAGGAATATCGGATTTAACCTACTCTACAAATAAAAGATTTTTTAAAGATTCTCCTAGCGTTAATATAAATCCGTATAATAAATATTTTGATTTATTTTTTTCGTTTGGAAAATAAGGTCTTTCGAAAACGATCGTTTTGTAAGTTAGTAATAAATTTTGTCACAGAAGTTCACGAGTAATGCATTCATTTTAATGTTGGTAATGTCACAAGCCACATATAGAAATATGAAATTATATTAAACCTCCCCCCCCCCTTACCTACTCCACACTCCAGTTCCAAGCACTGACAGATGAAAGTGAAAACGGATTACATCTTACATCTCGAATTTCTTTTATTATTTTATGGTTTTCAACCTCCTCTCAATATTTATTTATTATGATAATGATAAATTGAATTATCAATTTATCATGAAAATTATAAATCACAACTCGTAATGTTTGATAAGTGACAGGACGCATAAATGTAAACAAACGGCACATAGAAAAAGGAAGCTATCTACAATACTCTATAAATTCCATAGACATTGAAGAAAATAAATCCGATGACATCACAAAACATCCGAAGACGTTATACTTGATGACGTCACGAATTGTTTGTTTTTGGCACCATTCAAATTACTAGAGTTTAATTCTTTATATCTCCCTTATTTCTTAACAGATTTTATTAAAAATAGTACCAATCGGCTTGGTTTTTTTTCGATTAATTTATTAGCTTACAAAAATATCCTTTATATATAAAATCCATGATAATTGCCCATTGTTGCCTAGTTCAAAAAATAGATAAAAGCTGATGGTTGGATATAAGTTTATTATTAAAAAGTATCCCAAGATCTCGAATTGTCTCGACGTTCATTAAAATTGTGTTGTCGATTGAATAATTAAAACGATTTTTTTTTCTTGTAAATTTAATAGACATACATTTATTTATATTAAAAAATGTCATTTTCATGACACCAAGATAACAAAGAATGCAGGTCATTTGGTAGTTTTTGACTGTCATCAATTGATTTGATAATTTTGAATATTTTAAGGTCATCTGCAAATAAAAGATATTTGGAAAATTTAAATTAATTTAATTTGTGCACTAAGATCCGAAATAGTGTTTTAACACTGTCGCATATCTGAATAAAAAGTTAAGTGGAGATTAGTTTGCCTGGAGTAGTAATTGGCTTTTGGCTAATATGTCTACCATAATTGAGGTCCCAGATTCTTAATCAATTATATTAATATTGATTCATTATCCCACTTTCACACCAAATGGAGCACAGAACACTGCATTTGTAGACCATCAGTCTTACATTTCGGGTACCAGTCCAGGGTGTATTATCGTGTTAAAAACCATTTAGGACATTTCGGGATTTGAACTCAAGACCTCTAACATGGTAGAAAAAACGTAAAGTATAAAAAATAAATAAGCGCGATGAAAAAATATTTACCGTTTTAATAAATAAATTGTTATATACGAGAAGATTAAAAAAAAAACAATATTCTCCAGTAAAATTATATACCCTTACAATTAAAATTGTCATCAATTTTTTTTCACCATTTTTAAGAGTGTTATAATCCTCGGTACTTTCAATTTATTTTGTTAAATTTCTCAGTGAAAAATATTACTCTGTATGTAAGTACATACATTTTTTTTGTATTATGTACTGTTAAGTAAATAACAGCATTTATCAATATTATTCCTGGCCGATTACCTTACGTTCCTATTCTTTCTTTGACCCTATCCTTATGGACCTACCTAACATCAAGATAGAAGATATTCAAAATTAGAATATTCGGATTTAGAACAAAAACCAAACAACATTTTTGACTTGACATAAAATCGGATAAAAAAAGTGGTTGGAATCGTCGCGGGTCGTGGAAAACATGGTTATATTTTATAGTTAATTTTGTCATTCAGTGCCAGAACATTCAGACCATATTAAAGGTAGGTATCCATTCCATGTTCCTATCCTTTCTCAAATATTTCACAATTCACAAAACTGAATGAAATTCGACTTTCATTTGCAGTACGCCTTTTTGTTAACATATACTGTAGTTTTTAATTCTAGGATCGGTTTTCCTCCCTAACATGTCCCTCTAAATAATTTCTTATGCTTGATTGTATCGCGTCTTTCTTGTAAGCTTTTACGAATATAAGCTTTTGTGTTAAAAAAGGTATGAGAGGTAGGCAGGTTTTAAGTAAACACAATTGAAAACGTATTTATTTTTATAGGGTACAAAAGGAATCGATCGGTTCACATATCAAAGATTCGAGAAAGCCTTCCAAAGCGGATATTTACGTTGTAACCTTACCGGCGAATACGTTCATCTAAAATAATTCGTCAAAATTAAATATAATTAAAACTTCCGGACCAGCCAACATTTTTTTCACTATGTCTAAAAGTTTGCAGACAAGCACTGGGGTGTTAATTGTGATTTATATATGTGTCTGCCAACATTATGCGGCCACTTTATTTATTTGACACTTTATATACATAAACATATAAGGGCGGGCATATTGCCTTAGGGCAATTTCTTCCTACCAACCCAAACCGTTCAGTTTGAGAAAATTTTAAATACATGGACATATTGAATATAACAATTTTATACAAAAATTAAAAACAAAGATTAACAAAATAAAAATACACACAGAGAAGATAGAGGGTGGGAAGGAAAGAAAAGGGATAAAGGAAAAATTTAAATATTTAGATAGTGACATTTCAATCTTGACTCAAATGTAAATAAAAGAGACGCGTCTATAACATTAGTGTGTAGATTATTCCACAATCGAGCGGCTACTACTGTGAAAGAGGAGGCAAGAAAGTTAGAGCAATGACAGGGTATTAAAAGGGTTCTCTTGTTACTAGAACGAAGAGATTACGCATGTGTGCAGGTGGGATGTCGTGCAGAGGGGGACAGTTGGGAAACTTTTGGAGACAGTGCGATGTATGCAAACTTGGTTCGACGCGCCTTCTGGTATATTATAATGCTATGTGTAACAGTATAGTTTTACTGTCACTGTCACGCTAATACCTCCCCAATATTCCGCAAAAAATTTAAATAAAGAAATGAAATTAACGTCAAAACAAAGACAATAAATTTTATCACAATGTATAACTAACCAGAGCCAGCGTTATCGTAAAATTTGGCAAAGCTCAATATGACTTGTTCGAAACTTATTTATATCTTTGTTTCCGTGATCATTTTTTCTTTTGGTTTACTTTTTAGTTTACGTTCGACTTTTGTTCTACACTTTGAGAAGTGTTTGCGAACAGAGTGTAGTTGTATTTCACTCCATAGAATAACAGCGGGCCAAGTCCGGTAAGAAAAATTCCGATATATATTGTCATCCTTTTCTAAGCGAAGAATTCTTAATGAAATCAATTTTTATAAATGGTGAATGGAGCATTAGACGTTCCTGATTTAACGAGACTAATAAGAATCAAAGTACTTGATAGATATACACGATTACAGTCTACCTTTGTTGTGGCTTCTGGTGGACATATTTTTTTCATTCATTCTCCAATCATCAGACAACACCGGTTCAGAAACGAACAGGAAGAAATTGATGTGTTTTACGTAGTCAGTTTTTAGATAAAAAAAATTACGGCGCGGTCATTTTATATCCTTTTACATCCAAAACCACGATGATCAGTATGGGAAAAAAGACATATAAGCATATTTTAAAAAATATTTAGAACAAAGAAATTAAAAAATATATATATTTAAAAAAAAAACAAATGGTTGCTTACTTCTGCAAATTTTTCTACTCGTTCAAAAGATTCTTTATTTACATTTATTATGCAATCCGTAACATCACTTTTCCTTTCAAATACCTTCAGAACCAAAATTTTACAAACAGTAGTCTAGTCCCAGTTTGTAAAAGTTGGAGTTGTACCATTGGTTTTCTGTGTGTACGTTTCATGGTCACCCACTGTTTATTTCCTCTCTATTAAAACCGAGATTTCATATTATTTTACGCAGTCGATGACCATAATTTGTAATGTAACATTTGGGCCAAACTCGCAAACCGATCGAAAGTGAAAAATGGTCGCTAAAGTGTCTTAAAAAATATTAAATTCAATCCAAGCCTTGGGTTTTATGAATCCGGCAAAACAGTGGATCGAAAATGGTTTTATAAAAATATTTTATTATTTATATCGTTCGATAAAGGCTTAATCATCACAAACTAATTTAATATAAATGTTTTTCTTCCCGTAAATGTATATTCTTATTATTTGCTATTATTTCAATATATTGTGTACATAATTTGTAAGGATATTTTAGTTTAACAATGTTTGATTATGTCCAAATGCTTGCAGACTGGCTGGATTTCCTCCCTACATTATCCACTTTCCGCACCTAATGGTGCATAGGGCACTGTATTGGTTCACCAATAGCCGCGTCTCTTAATCATTTTTGTAACATGAAGGTAGGACGATCACTCTTAAACTTCAGGTACCACTCCAGGGACTGTGAAATATTCTAGTGAGAAAACACCCTTTTTAACCCTACAATGCCCAAAGAAGACAATCTGCTACATACCGATAATCGATGTATAAGAGTGATTTCAAACATGTTTATCTCTTGGCGACTAGTTTGTATACTTAATAGCCATTATAATTTATTTTAAAAAATCGGCCAGGGTAAAATTTTTCGATCAAATTTGAAACAGAAAGTCAGTTGCACGTATTATAACTTAAAGTGTATTTTAACTGAAGTTTAAAAGGTAATTTTTTGGGTTTTTTTTTTAAATTAAAAAATGTAAATGTTCCCGCAACTTTCTTTATTATATAAAAAGATGTTGATAAAAATTATTATTTTTTGTTTTCCTTTAAATTAAATTTAATTAATTTTTCCCCCAGTATTTGCATAAAAAACAAATGTTATAATTAAGAGATAAATAAATATTTCATATCAACCATGATAGAGACCAAATTGAGTCTGTGCAATACCGTTTTTCAAGAAAAGTGGCATGGTTGCTCGGATTACATAGAGGTAATTATTCCTATTTTGAAATAGAGCAATCTCTTCATCTGTCTTCATTGGAGAGACGTAGAACTGAGATGGACCTTGTATGCATTTTCAAAATACTTAATGCTATAAGTGATGTCCCGTCTCTGTTGCAATCCATTTCTTTTCAAGTTTCCAACCATGTCACCAGAAGTCAAAATCTGCTATTTATAAAATCTTCTAAGAGCAACTTTTGTTTTTATGCCCCAATGTCCAGAATGTGTAGATTAGTCAATTCATCACACGACTTGGACTTCTTTGGGATAGATCTTTCGGCTTTTCGTAGATCTTTTCGCGACTAAACAGTATGGGATGAAGTTAGATTGGCATGGTTTAGCTCGAAGTTTTATGTCTTTCGTTTTTATGAATATATTGTATACCATTATTGTTTTGCCTTTGTTTGTCTTTGCTACATAGTTTTATGTTCTTTTTGTTCAGTTTCTTGCATTTATGTTTCTTCGTGTAGCTGTTGTTATTGGTTTAGGCCATATATATAATAAATAAATAATGCCGTGCTTCTTGCTAACAGCAAAGTAGACCTGCAATTTTTGGTAACAAAAGTCTACGATGTATGCAAGAAAAGCGATTTGCTAATGAATGTTGATAAATCGAAAGTTATGGTTTTGGAAAGGGATGGAAATATAACTAAATGTGAGATCAGTGTGAACGGAGATATTCTGGATCAAAAGAAGAATTTGTGTATCTGGGAAGTATGTTTACTAGGGATGGAAAGACTGAGTGTCGGGAACAGGGTGAAGGGTGCACTAAAATTTACTTTGGCAAACAAATGGATAATCAGTCCAACGTGCAGTTGTCTTTTTCCCACAATAAAGAGGAGGCTAAGGGGCAGAAAACTACGTTTAAATATACAGGGTGTTCTTTAAACCCTATCACATATGAAACCACGATAATAAGTATGGGCAAGAAGACGTATAAGCATATTAAAAAAATAAATTAAAAGACCGAATTTCTTTTGAATAAAATATTTTTAAAAAGCAACCATTTGCTTTTTTTGAGATTGAAAATAAATATATATTCGTTCTAAAAAAATATTTTAATGTGCCAAAATGTCTTCTTGCCTATACTGATCATCGTGGTTTCGGATGTGACAGGGTTTAATGAACATCCTGTATATACACCAAATTTATTTTACACCGCATATTCTCTTAAGGGCTCGGATATCCGGTGACCGACAAAAATAGACACGACCTGTCCTTTGGAGTCACCGTCTCTTTTACGATTGGCTGTCCAAGAAGGAAAAATATTAATTCTCTACGAAAACATCATTTCGCTCCGGGTTCTTTTGTTTATTGGGTAATCCAGTAAAGTGGACCAAATGGCAGGAGAGGATAATTTGTACTTCAATAAATCATAGTTCCCACGGCCTCCTGAGAATGCCATCAAGTTATTGTTTTCAAAACGTGTCGGCAATATTAAAAGGGTGCTGACAGAATAATGTTATTACCTGTAGAGTATAATATTTAACGTAATTATAAGAGATCCTTAAGGATTTTCAAGGGCATCTTCGTTAAGTAATCGGTTAATCCTCAACGTTAAATTGCTTTCGTCTGTTATTTGGAAATTTTATTTTGTGAGGGGTGAGTAAGAGTTTGTATGTGTGTGTGACATGTCAAATTGTTGCCACAGTTATTTTTTTATATATTTATAAATTTATTGTTTATGTAATTACACATATTTTTTACCAGAAAATCCATAAAAAACTAGTGATTTATAAAACAGTTACGGAGTATCCTCTGTCAAAGATAGTATCCACCTCAAATGGCTCAGCCTGTTATGCTGGCCTACCACTCGGTTAAATTGTAAAATCTTCTTCTATTATCCATAAGGACAATTAGTAAGTACTCTCAATATAAAATTGCTATTAAGAAATGGATAGTGGAGGTGGGTTGCGCATGGATCGATGAGTGGATCAAGCCAAATAGATAAAATGTGTGTACTGTTTATGAAATTTGTTCTATTGGTCTATATAAATTGGTTATGTTTTTAATGATTATTTTAGTTTTTTTATTGTTAATTATGTTAATGAAATTTAGGTTGATTGGATTAATTACGTTTTTTTTATTGTTATTATTATGGTAACTTTGTTAAATAGCTAATTTTGGGCATGTTTCACATTTTGTAAAATGTTTCCCTCTGCACGGAACACCCCAGTGAGGGAACATTATTCTGTATAAAAAATATAATATAAAGAATGTAAAAGTACAAATAAATAAATAAATTAATAAAGTAAATAAGTAGTTCTATACTACTTTAATAAAAAAACAAAGAAAAAAACTGAGACTACTTTATTATAATTGTTGATTATTTTTTTTATTTATTATTATATCTAACGGCCGTAGCCAATTTTTACAAAATTAGAGTGAAATACAAAGTTATATAATAAAAATTTAGTTAATTGTTATGGTTAAATTTAGTAAAAGTAATGTATAGTAAAAAAATAATGAATGATTTATAGTAAAACAGTGTAGCACAGAAGAAAACTAATAAAAAAGAAATACATTTTAGGTTTGTAAATCTTACATAGACACACATTATTTTTTAAACGTTTTCACGAAACAGTTTAATTTGTGAAACGGTAACTGTTATTGCCATTTTTAAAAATAAAAAAAAAATGCCCATCTCTAGTATAAACAATAAAACAAGTATTTTTTTCTGAATCTATTTCTGTTTTGACATAATACTATTTGACTTTAGGTAGATAGTGAGTCTATTTTTAGCAATTGTCTCGATAACCTTTGAAATAATGTTCTGAATAGATATTGATCGGTAATTTAAAATATCCAAATTATTATCAGATTTAAATATTAATTTGACGAACGGTACTTGGTAGTAATTAGGAAATATACTTCTCCTCAAGCTAAGGTTGACCATATGAGTTAAGAATATTGTAATATATCGACTTTATCTTTTGAAAAGTGCTGAATGACAAGAGATGTTTGAATAAATGCCGTTTTCTGTTTTAATGACGAAATAAATTTCAAAATTATACACACGAGTTCATTTGTATATCTGTAAGATAAACATCATTATTACGCCTGCGATTTTATACCTCAAAGAGCCTGTATGTATTATTTGACAATGATATTCGAGGTAAACTCAAAGATGCTTGATTCATGTATAAACACCTTACCTACACTAAAGTCAATAACAGGGTAGAAATCGCACCCGCGATAAAATAGAGTCATAAAGGAAAGAAGTCATATTTTGAGTTAAATATACATAAAAATTTATGAAAAAAAACTCTCATATGCTCAATTTAATAATAGGCATAATTCTAGCTTTACGAATAACCCAGTAAACAGTTTAATAATACTTTTTCATAAACGTTTATTTAAACGCAGACATTCTTGATTCATTTTTATTTTATTAATTAAAAATAATAATCTATTCAAACAAAGGTACAAATAAAAAAAAACTAATAACGTATCTCTAACTTCATGAAGATACAACATAATGGTAATTGAAAGCATACGTATTATTAAAGAGTATGAAAATAACAATTATTACAGTAAAAATATTTTTATTTTAACATCTGTAAAATACGATTCATAATTTACAAATCTATGCGACGTCTCGCAGCCGTCTTCATTAATGGTCTCTTCCCTTAGACGAAATCGAATTTGTGTCAAATTTTTATTGTTTTCTTTATGACGATTGAGAATTTCTTTGAAATTTTTTGGAAACAGCAATTTTTGAGACAAATTTAAATATATTCGACACCTCGGCATTGTTTCGAAAGGTGGAGAGAAAAACAAAAAACAAATTTTTAAACTGAAAAAAAAATCAGGTTATGGTCCCGTGGCTAGTGTTGCGGACTCACGGGTCAGAGATCCGAGGTTTGAACCTCGCTCTATACCAACTTGGTTTCCATTTTCTAATAGTGAGTTTTTTACAACTCTTTGAAAATTACCACGAAAATTGAAATATTTGGGTAAATTATAAAAACGCTAATATTTAATTTAAAACAAATAAATTAAAAGAAATAAAGGGAACTTGGTTTTAAAGACACGCTATTTTAGTTTTCAAGCTCTCTTTGATTTTCCGTTTTTTAAAGTTATAACTCTATTTTAGCAGATGTGCAATATCATCCCAGGTAAGGAGATTTAATATCCTTGTCAATATATGTACTCGTATTTTACGGAATATGTTTATTACTTGAAAATAAGGTGGAGAAAATCTTATTCCGTCTTGTTCAGAATTTTGATATACCTACATCATGTTATTTGAATTTTTTTAAAAAGGCTTAATCAAATGCCTGTGAAGTGTAGTCACTCGAAAATATAATACAATATAACATGAAACTTTTTGGTTTTTCTATGGGGGTTTTCCTTGTCACGGGAATCACATTACGTGCTGAAAAGATAAGCTGGAAATGTCGAATAGAGGAAATGTCAAATTAAATTATACGTTAAAAATACGTTTTTGCGTCTAATTTCATTTTTCAAAGGGTGCTTTTGGGGTAGAATACAGAGTTTGATTGCGTAAAGGCTTTAAAATTTTTTTGCACGCGAAAAAACTTATTTATAATTAATTAAAATCGAACCAGCCAAAGGCTTAATCTTAAAGTTGAAATGGCCCCTTGTAAAACTAGTCAAGGACAGAGACATGCACTCTTCCTTGCTCATAGACTAAACAATGTGCTAATCATAGAATTAAGAATAGTCCAGAAACTGCATATGCACATCAAACAGATGGCGACTAAACTACTCATAAATGAGTAGGTTTACGTTTTGACCCATAATTTTCTTTGTAGACGTCGCTCAGTACGCAACTCCTGATTTGAATTCAACTATGCCGTGTTGTGTCCTTTTAAAGTGTTGAAATACTGCTAGGATCTTAAAGGAACAAGATGCAATTACATTTCGTGTGTAATAAGCAAATGAATGTGTATGTAACAAATGCATTATCTACTTGAATATTGAATTATTTTTCCATTTGTCAGATTGTCGAAGAAACAAAATGAACATTTCGTTAGTGTTGCCAGGGTAGTAAATTCTTTTACCCTACTTTGCTCATCTAATGATAGAACTAATGAAAATTGGATCTTGGATTAAACAGCTCTATCGTGGACATTTGACCGACATTATCTTTAAAATATCAAATCTTATTTAACATGATATAAAAATACCCTTTTTTTGTAAAAAAAAAATTGTTTTCGTATTTTAAGTTTTAAGTTCATTAATTCAATTACTCTTATTAAATGACCCTTTACTTATTGACTCTGTTGTGTCGATCAATATTTCCGCGTGCACAATAAAATTTTAGAGAAAGTAACAGATTTTTTTTTAACCTTATATTTGTGTTATAATTATATTTTTTCCCAAAGTACAACATTATGCGGCGGCATCACGAATGCGCGCGGCAAAAGTGAGGCATATTGGGGGAATTATCGGACACAATCCGATGTATTCAAATATGATTCTACGCTCCGTCTGAACTATTCTTAATTCTATGGTTTTAACTAATGATGTGAGAGATACGGGAAACTAGCAAATCACACCATTAAAAAATATGCTGAAAAGTGGATCATGGAAACCGATGTTCTTAATTGCTTTAGCTAAATTGCTAGCAAAATGTACTGCTTTATGTTTTTTTTTTCGTACTAAAATATTTTTAAAAAACAATATTGAACATCTTGTGTATGCATATTGTGTATGGATATGTGTGTGTTTATGAATTTATCAGTATGAATGTGTAATTTGGTTTTTAAAATCTTTCTGTCACGTACAGTGGTTAAATCATTATACCCGCACACAAAGGCTCTATGCCCACTTAAGATTTTTTTTCTAATAATTTATAATAGGCATCTTCAGACTGGATGCCCATTACAGGGTGAAAGTATTTTTAAAATTAATAACTTATATGTAAATATAAGTTATTACATCATTACAATGGAATTCCATCAAGAATTGTCAATAAATGATTTAAATGAAATAATATGTGAATGTTGATGGATGCATAAAATGGAAAAGATTCAACAAATACTTGTATAGAGAAAATAAAATAATATAAATATAAGAAAGAGGAGTGAGAAGGTGTATGAATGTGGAGGAATCGAGACATACATGCAAAGACTTAGTGATATAGCGTTTTATTTTCTCTGCCTATCCTTACGAGGAGACGAAAAAGTGTTTTTGGTTTTTTTAATGAAGTATTTTTATTCATTTTCGTATACTGTTTTTTTAATTTAACAGATAAGTAATTCACTTCGCATGGTTGTTGTTTTTAAGTTTTTAACTGTTAACACATATTTTTTACTATAAAGTTTTATAGACAAACACATATATTATGTTGAACATACCTAAAAACAAATGCATTATATTACCTACTATTGTCTTAAGTTCAGTTCAAAAATTTAATCATACATTTTAGTGTAAACAATAGATTTTAAAATTATTCAAATTACTGACACGAGCGGACATCAAATCGCTGACAATCAGGTAAATAGTACCTGACCTCAAGACATCACTAGGAAGTAAAGTGAACATTGGATAGTTAGTAAATGTAAGTGGTAATAGCTTTAGTTACACGGGCAGTTCATATTGACAGTTCAGTAGTCAAACAATCAATCAATTAAGTATTCAGCTAATCAGTTTTTTACTGGTAATTAATTAATATATTTATGCAAAATGTAATAAATATACAGAAACGCACATCATTTTCTTTGGTCTTTCTTCAACTTATCTCTAAATTATCAATAAGCTCCCATGCATACACACGCATAAGTTCCTACGGACATATTAACAGGGATGAATAACATTTTTAAGAAGGAAATAAGGACGTCAAGGCATTTTTGAGTCAGGAGGACAGGTCGTAAGCTATTTAAATGTCTTGAATTTCATCCCCTTTATCGATACTCTTTTTTGTACGTAATTATTACTTACTTTTATTTGTTATCGAGGCCCTGCTGACTATCATCTACTTTAACTAAGTAAAACACCGTGATTTGAAATTTTGTTTTATTTTTAGCTTCGATTTAAATTGATTCCAATCACTAGTTAACAAAGTTTTCTCGAAGGGAAATTTGCTAACATTAATATTGAGTTGACAGTTTTACATAAATTGTAGGACAGTTAAAATTACAACGTTCTATCAAGCTTGTTACGAATCAATTAACGCATAAATCCAAAACGGTTGCGTATTTTATTAAAACCGTTGTAAAGTGGCCACTTAAACCAGCCAATGATAGGTCATAAGCCCTGTTGATGCCTAGACTTCTATATTACCTTATTTTAAATGTTCTTCATCTCTGTTATTATATGTTAATCATATAAAATTTGAACAACATAATTTTTTTTTGTAAAACGTTATCAAGAACGAAAACTCCCAAATTGATTTAAAATATTTCAAGGCTCTCCATTTACTTACTTTCTTAGAGTAAATAACTGTAAAATTTTAAACACTTCTACAACGAGTATTGAGATTTTAATTTTTTTCTTATAAGTAATCTTAACTTATTTTTATCTCTAGTTTCATATCGATGGCATTTAAAAAAAATAACGTTGTATGTTTAAACAATAACGTTTAAACGAGTTTTTTCTATGTCTGTTGGTTATTTTGTTTGTGACGCTATTTTACCATAAAGTTTTGGTCTGACACCTCTACAACTTGAAAAATAACAACGATATATTTCCTAACAAAATGTTTTATGTCTTAGATTTGTTGTTGTTGCCTACGAACTTGAAAAAACTTCACTAGGTACAGTGAGTATATGAACCATCTTCATCGCTAAAAGCTCATTTAATCCAATTTTAATATTTTAGGATTAGATTAAAATCGAAATAAAAAGTATTCATGTTGAAAATAAAATATAAAATTTAGAAAACTTGGAAATCTTAGATATTTAAAAGGCGATTCATAATATGAAAAAAATTAACCAAAAAAACAATATTTTCTTTAGTTCACTCCCGTCTCGTTTTGAGCTTATTCATATTTCCCATCCTTGAAAGACAAAAAGTCTAGAGTCAAAAGGTTCATACGTGTAGCATAATAGTAATATAATAAAATAGGATAAAATTTATTAGTTATGTAAACCTTGATAAAGAAGCTTGTATAGCTTTGAAACCTGTTTGTAGAAAAAAAAGTGGTTAAAAACAATTTTTTTCTATTTATTTTATAATAATTATAGACAATATTTTTCAATAATGTGCACTTCTGCTTTTTGCAAAATAGGGGTTTTTCGCACATTGTTTTTTTATAAAAACCTGATAGAACCTCATTATTCTGGTGATCTAAAGCGTGAACAGGAAATTTGTTTTTCAGCAATACGTAGTATGATTTCTGAATGCTGAAAAACTGAAATGTAATCAATGTATCGATTGCGTGACATTTCAATAAATTCAATATCAAGTATTTAAAAACTTTCTGACGTCTACGTTTGTGGTATGGTATTAAATTTTAACTTTGTAAAAAGGCCAACAGACATAAAATATTATCTTTATTTCTATTATTAAATATGAGTTTAAAACTGTACATAAAGATAATAATAATAATAATGATAATCGTAGTTTATTAACAAAAATAACAATTATTTGAATGTAGTTATGCAGAAAGCAGCCAGCCATAGAAAAGTGAAACTGAGATAATAGCACCTTTGTAAAATGAGTAAATAAACAAATCTACACAACAGTTGGAATGTCTTTGACTTTAACAAATGATAAAAAATGAATATATTAGTTTTTTTATATAACAAACAAGAATCTAATTATATATTTGACCAGTTTCAATAATTTTTAAAATTCGTTAAGATTTTTCTAGTGCTGTGTGTGTTTTCTGCAAATTGAGAAATGCCGTTTTTGTGATGGAAACCATTTTCAGAAGGTGATTAAAACCATTTTTTGTATGAAAGCGGTCTGGCTGTTTTTAGAAAAACATAGAATTGACCTTACTGCACCCATAACATCTATATCTCATTTTTTTTAAATTGTGGACTGGCTACTTTCTGCATAACTACGTTCATTCTATCTACTACATACACACTTGGGTAAAAGATTGATCTGGATCATGTCTTGTCTACCTAACTAGGTACAACCTGTTTTAAGGCAGACATTTTTATGCAAAAATAAACATTAACATTACTCTCTACTAGTTAATTGACCATACAGTTATACAATATTAATTTACTATTGAAGAATGTATTTAGTTATATGGGTATATTAATTATACTCGTAATTTTTGTCTCCGCTATGACATTATCTGCCTCTTAATTGGATGGTTAGGCTGTTAATTAAATGCCAGCATTCAATTGAATTGGTTGGCTGGTTGAAAGCTAGCCCTTTGAAACCGTTTGAACCAAAAGCCGCCGGGTAGGGTTAGAATAGGTTGAAGTAAAAAAATATATTATTAAATTTAACCCAATCTATCCTAACCTGATCTAATTTCACATAACACATTGTTTTGATTAAAATTGAAGGGCCTAAGCGACGTTCAACCCTTTCGTTTAACGTTGCGTTCAACATTTTGGCTAAGCGTCAGTTCGCCATTAAATTTAATGCCGGCATTTAATGAACAGCCTAGTCGCCCAATTGAGTGTCAACGTCAATTATTTGGCGGTGACATATATTTATAGGAATCCAATAGCTACTTGCAATAAACTGAATTAGAATGTACTTAAAAAAAATGTATTGTAAATAAACCGTGATACGAATGTAAAAATAAAAACAATATTATTTTTGTAAAATAAGTTTGATAAAGTTTTTTGAAAATATATAAACATGATAGATCCAAGCTGTGATTCCGTGGTACCACGAATCAAAGGTACTGCGTTCAAATTCAGATTTATCACAAATCGAATCCCATTTTTCCAACACAAGCTATTTACGACAATAAGAGAATGTCTAAAACATCAAACATTTAGGAAACAAATAAATTGATCGTCTTGCGTAGTGGTAAGAGAGTTTGCCTACCATTATTGACGTTCTGGGTTCGATTCCTGGTAGGATATACGTGAAAAATTTAGGTAAAAGTTTTTTTTTAACTCAAAATTTCATTGCTCCTGCACTGGCACCTGAGGGGAGGACTGATCACCTTACATTATTGTAGTAATAAAATACTATAGATTTGGTTTACAAATGAAGTACCCTATGCACCACCGGATGTTGAAAGGTGAATGATGATGAAATAATAAGAACTGAAATATGTTTTTATAAATAGAAAGTAATATTTTTATTTAAAGAAAATACTACATGCAACGGCGAACTTCAGACAAAAGTTAGGCAAACAAGAAGTTCAGAAGTGTTGAACTTAACCCTTTCGTGCCTCAGGGAGCTATTTAGAGTCTCCTTGGGCATACTGTTTGGATTTTTGGCATTATACTACCACATACTGTTAAGAATGTATCAAAGATGTAAAAATATTTTTGATTAAGATGTAAAAGCATTACAATTAATTTTCTCCGCAGTTTAGTAATCTTCGATACTTCGGTTAGTTTGCACGAGCGCCTCTCCACTCCCAACCCCCCGCCGAACCACCGCGCTATCTGGTGGCGTGACAAATCAGTGTTATTCAAAACGTAGCAGCAAGAAGCGCGCGCTTCCATAAAGAACACTCTCACAACAGCATTTTTTGAAAAAATGTACGAATTTCGCAGAAAATTGGAAATGCTAAACTCACTCAAACAAGCATTACTACTACCCATTCTAGATTACGCTGATGACTGATTCAAGCTATGAGCAACTCGATAAACTTGAACGACTTTAGAATACACGCATAAAGTATATTTTTGGTCTTGAGAAATATGGCCACATTTTTGACTATCGTAGGCAACTGAAATGGCTCAAAATTAGACAGCGGATAGACTATCAATCCCTTTCACTTCTGTTTACTATACTTCACAGTCCTAATTCTCCTATATACTTCCGTAAAAAAATTCATTGCTTATTAGTTCATGGTTTATCTCTTCGTTCCAATTCTCAAAGTACCCTCTTAATACCCAATCCCAATTCCTCTTTCTTCTCTAACTTATACGAGTATATTGTCTATGCGTCTTGATTGTGCAATCATCTCCCATCCTCTATCAAAGATGTTATTATAGTATCTCTGTTTAAATCACGTCTTAAGAAACATCTTTTGTCTCTTCTTTAATCTCTCCTTTCTTTTTTCCTCTTTACTTCTTTTTCCCATCTAGTAATAGTATTTATATAAGGTAATTTGTATAAAGATTCAATTATTTCCATTTTTGTACATCTTGAGCTTTTTTATTTTTATTTTCTTTTTAATATGTTTTGCGGCTTGAATTAAAAAAACAAAACTTTCATGTTATTTGTTTGTCGGAAGAAATTGCCATTTGGCAATAAGCCTGCTAATGCACAATAACATATGTACAAAAAATTAGATAGTAAAAAAATAAAACATATTAAACCAGTTGTATAAACACTATCATGACAATCATAACGATATTTTTTTTAAGTAGTATATAAAGCATTTTAACTGGGATATTCGTGGTACCCCTTTCAGGCACTCGTGGATTTTTCCCGCCTTCAGTCTCTGAAAGGTTAAGCATATGTATCATTTTGTGCGGCTTTGAGTTTGTAACCACAAGATCATGAGTGCCCCAATATATTTAATGTTTCATTTGACCTTACAAGTTTTTGACCTCAAATGCCAATAGTAATGCAAACTACACTTAAGTGGTTTGGCCTTTCGCAACCTTTAACAGGTTTGTGAAATCATTTAATTTTATTCACTAAATGCTGAACACCCTTTCGACTTTTCGCAGTTTATTAAACTTTTAATAACTTAACTACTGAAAACATTCAAAACTACGTCGAAATACATTTAAGATGTGAGTCTCAATAATAATCCCTTTTAGTAGTGAGACAAGTGATTCTCAATAATCCCTTGTCCAGGCGGATGAAGAATACAAATGTGTGAGTGAAATAGAGCCAAAATGCCGCACGAGCGTTTTAGACTCGATGGCTGCTCTAAGGTAAAAAATCTGAAAAAGGAAATCGAGTGGAGATTACTCCATCTCACGATGTTAGCACTAAAACACAGCATTCATTTTATGTTTTTTTTTGTCTCGTGTTTCATCCCTTTAAAACTGTGTCAATGCGAAAAAAGAATACAATTCTCTTTGAGAAATGAAACCAGAATCCTGGAAAAGGGTTGTTGACTCGTTGGCTTCTTTTAGGTTAAAATCCTGATAATGGAAATCGAGTGGAGATAAATTTGCCTCGTAGTGTAGTGGTTAGCGCATTTGTCTACCATACTTTAGGAGTGGGTTTTTACTGGGAAGGGCATGAAATATGGATTTGATGATTAGTGATTTTGCATTGCAATATTTTAATATTCCTGAAATGGCCACCTGGAGCATAAAATTGATTACATCCTTACATCCATCCATCCATCTTTACATCCATGATAGTGATTATCAATATAAACTACCCTTGGCGAACCAGTGCAGTACCCTATGCACCGCATAGTGCAAATCGGGACATGAATTAAAATTAAGTACCTATTTATTAAAGATATGAACATATGGAAATGTAATATTATTTAATAAATAACATCTGAGATGAAGAACATAAAGAAATATAAAAGTTTAAACATTTACAGGGCTTTTGTACTGTCATTGACTAATTTAAGTATTTGCTTTACACTTTATATAACATTCACCGTTTTGCCTATGTTTGGACATCCGTATTCCTTTAATTTTTTCATCTGTTGATCTTTGATTATACTTTTCCTTGTACATACTATGTAGACAATGTAAAGGTTTAGAATGACAGCGAAAAGGTACAAAAACAAAAAAAAACGTATCCTTAACCCTATGAGGCCAAGAGCTCTGTATTTAGTTGAGATACAACATAATGAAAAATATAAAAATATTATATAAATATAAATTTTAATAAACATCTGGACAACACACATCAGTTTAATTCAACTGTCAGAGGTTTTTTAAACTACCCTCTTAACATTTTTTGGTTCGTGTACCTGCACACAAATCTGGATTTTCTCCCAAGACGGGAGTAGGTATATATTTTTATTTATATCCCTACAGAGATGAGGTAGAATTTTTTCAAATTCAAGATTCAGGATTATGGATATTCGAGCGTTTACAGGGCTTATGACCTGTCATTGGCTGGGTTAAGTGGCCACTTTATGTAGGTACTACAACATTCCCCATTACGCTTATTTAGCAAATATCCACACCAGGTAACATTTTTGGTTTTTGTATATATGCAACGAATCAAGAACCCATCCACAAGCGAGTTGGAAGCGCCATCTATGCATTGATGAATCTTGAATTTGAAAAAATTCTACCTCATCTCTGTAGGGATATAAATAAAAATATACCCTCTTAACACCGAATGAATCCATTAATGCTCGATTTCTTAAGTTGAGGGAAGTAAAGGTTTCAGATTTCCGCTAAATTTAGAAATTCGTGTTTAATTTTAGAACGCCTAATTAAAAATTATAACTTTCCGAGTAACGAGAAAATTCATCAATTTTAGTAAATATTTTTATTAAATAAGTGACATTATTTATTCGAAAGTCAACTCCGTTCAAGGTTTAAATTCTAGGCTTTTAATTGGGAGAGTAAAGTTTATATTTTATGATTTATTTATATCTCAAAAAAGCAAAATAGTGATTAGGGATTCCGACATACCATTGGTTGGCTAAACTGTTCAGTATATTAATTTCAATGAGGAAATTCAGTTCTACAGAAAATTTCAAATAAAAATATTTTCTTACACGCGGAAGAAATTAGAACATTTAATTGAATGACGAAAGTTTTCGAAAATGTACTTCAAAATTGATGAAAATAAACTACTTTGAAGTACGTTACAAGTTCTTAAAATCAACTAATGACAGTGATTATTTATTTATTGAATCATTTAAACCTGCACAGTAATTTAAAAAAAAAAAAAAATAAATAACATCAATTACGGATTTGACATAGAGACAGCAATATAAAAAATCGTACAATAAGCTAAAAGGAAAAAAGTATAAGAAAACAAAGAAGAAAGAGAACACGAAAAAAGTAGAAAGAGGAAGTAAATATAAAACAATTCAGCAATTATCTAAAGTTACAAAACTACAAAGCTTCATTATTTATCTCACAATACATACTTGTATGTCAATAAATACTTACTTTCAACAATATTTTGAGTTTGTCCAAATTTTTGTAGACCGGGACTGGATTCAACTCCTTGGGGAGCTGTTTATATTAACATATTACAACAAAGAAATGTTGATAAATTACCTGGTCCATGAAGAAGTATAAAAAATGAAAAAATAACATTTTCAGGCGTTGCCTAGTATGTAGGTGAAATAATTCAATTAGATGAATCTCTCCAGCATAAATAAAGGTTTCAGCTCTTTAACTTCACAAACATCAACAGATGGAAGATTGAAGGAATATAGATGTTCAAATATAGGCAGAATGGTGAATGTTACACAGTGTGTAAAGTGGCCACTTAAACCAGCCATTGACAGATCATAAGCCCTGTAGATGCCTAGACTTCTATATTACCTTCTCTTAAGTGTTCTTCATCTCTGTTGTAATATGTTAATACTGACTTCGTTATATTTTTCCCGAAATTCAAATATAAATACCTAAATTCCCCATTACCTACAAAACACTTAGCCTTGTCCTTAACCATTGGTTTTTCCCTCAATTATGATTTATGTACATGCTATAGTTCATAATATTATTTTTATTTTCTACTTAAGTACCTTGAATTATATAACTATATAAGGACGTTCAATCCGTCTAATCTTCACATTCGTTTGAAAATGCCCTAACAAGGTGAAACAATTGTCACGAAGTTTTTGATTTTATATTTTTTATATTTGTAAAAATAAAATAAAGTGTTCAGTAGACTCAAATCAGTGTTTGATTTCTAATATTATAAGTTTAAATATGGAGTTCTAAAATAAACAAAACAAAAAAAAATAAACACCAAATCAATCAATAATTATTAACATTTTTTTCAAGTTTTAGTTCTTTGTCTATAATGGTATCAGTAGCTAGCTTATAAATAATTATTAAAGATTCTAGTTGAAAAAAATCATTATTTTTGAATTTTTTATAAGAGTTTTTTAGTTGGTGTTAGATAAGGGAGGTCATATACTAGCTTCAATATTTTAAATTGCTGTCGTTGAAGTCTGTTTATGTCATTTTGGTTTCCTGTTCCCCATAATTGTTGCATACAACATATTTAAGATTTGACGTAGGCTTCATACATTAGATTTTTTTCCATTGAGATAAAATATTTATTTAAACGGGTGTTTTTACGCTTAAATATTTCACAGTCCCTGGACTGGTACCTGAAACACAAAGCCGATCATCTTACCTTCATGTAACAAAAATTATCAAGATAAACTATAACACAAAATATAATATAGAAAGATAAAAAATCTCCATCTTAGAACAGGCTAAGCCATGTTAGATGGAGAATATTCTAAACCAAAAACACTCCGTTTTCATTTTCTATTTACTAGTTTTAGAACATGCGAAACTGAAGAAACGCACAAGTCTTTATGAAAAATGTCCGGAAAGGGGTGGGTGCTTTCATTGTAGGCATTTACAGGGCTTATGATGAATTACACCAAGGTTTAAGCTCTTTTATTTTACAAAAGTCAACAATGAATTGAGGAAATGTAGATGTTTAAACACGGGCAGAATGGTGAATATTAAACAGGGTGTAAAGTGGCCACTTAAATCAGCTATTGCCCTAAGCTCTGTAAATACCTGGACTTTCATATTCCTTGGTCAAAATTTTTTCACTCTCCGTACCAACTCATGTTAGTCTGTTAACAAATATTAAAATAAATATATAAGTCATAATTATCTTTATTATTTAGGTTCAAATATCGATTTGCACTCATAACGATATTGAAGTGTCACGGTTCATACAATTACGAGTAAGGTAGCTAACCTCTCAAGTACTTGAGGTGATAAAATGGCGGCTCGTGTACATAAATGACATGAAGGATTAACTTTGTCAGACATTATTATAACTATTTCAACGATGTTATTAATGGCGAAAATCTGAAAAAAAAAAGATTAGAAAATTTTTCATTATAACGACGGGAGATCAGTTGTTAGATTATCCTGATTTCATACGATTTATTTGCAGGTCACAATTTTAATGATGATAAAAATGTTTAAAAAAATAACATTCAAATAAGAAAAAAGGACTTGTAATAAACAATATGGAGATATTTCACATTTAAAAAGCTTTGAAAAATAATATCCCCATTATTAATAATCAAATATCTTTTCAATATAGCCCACTTTTTTATTTAAAAATAAATCAAACGTCTAACGCTCAACCTCTTAGCTCCTCCCCTTCTTAACTTCCACCCCTACACATTCTGCAAACATATTGCTTAATACTACTAACCTAATTTTAGTGCATATTTAGACAGTGGTGTTTGTATCTCCTTTAACTCTGCGTGTAATTAATGTTTTTCGTAAATGATAGTAAAGGTGATAGTGTATTTTAGTATTTTTCATGTTGGTGTAGTGAGTGTTTTAATGAAGAGACGGGTACGTCTTGAAAGCGGTACACATAAAATTCAGTAAGTGGTAAAATACATATATTTACTTATAATTATAAATGTAAATATTTGTTTAAAAATTTGTGTGTGGTGTGCCTTAGTCGATAATATGTTTTAAATATGATATTACTAAAATGAATTCAAAAGAAGTTTTCATTTATAATTTTCGGCTTTAAAAATGAGCACGTACAAAACGGCTCGCAGTTGGCATTTTGACGTCATGCGTAATGACCGTCGACTGCGCTCCTAATAAACGCTGCCTACAAGTTTAACGCCAAAATGACATACGTGCCGTTTATCCCACAGGGTGCGAAACGTCTCGTGTTCGGCTAATTCAAAATGTGTATATTTTACACCTTCGTAGATAATTTAACTGACACCGCACGAAAAAAATAAAAATACTCTTACCATTTTTCTATTTTGTTTATTAAAAAAATGTATTTAATAAACGTGAAAATACCATATTGAAGATAAAATTATTAATTTTCCACTGTAATTGGGGCCCTGAAAGCTCACTTAAACAAGTCAACGAGATATCATGAGCACTGTTCGTTGCAAATTATGTGGTATGCATTGTTCATGTATTGTTACAACTTTAACCTACAACCACTGTTCACTCCCCCCCTTAGTATCCCTTGATCACCTGCCACAATAAGACCTCGTGTCGTGAATCACGCGTTTATTTTGTTGAACGTGTACCTCATCATATACTTTGTTTCCACCAACCGCCAGTGTTCAGCTCCAGATTGGAGGCCTGTTTTAGTGTTATTGCCGCTCGCAAGTGACCAGTAGAACCACAGCAATTTCATCAAGAACAAACCAGAAAAGTGCCATCCATTCCTAATCCATCTCATTTGTTGGAATTGTGATCGATTGATACTTAACGTATATCAAACTGATTTATTTTATTTAAATAAAAATACGGTCTACTCCGTTAAATAATATCATAGAAGCCTTAGGACTTCGTCCCCCGCTATTTCTCACCCCGCATCCGCGTGAAAATTCGTTTTCGCACCAACTGTAATTGCCTAGACTTCCATAATCCCTTCTCTAAAACTTTTTATATCTACTGTGATATGGTAAAAACAAAACTAATTCAACAAATCCAGAGAAAAAAGTTGTAATAAAAAAAACAGTAAAAAATATATTTCACTCCAAAAAGTATGAAACACTACGTCTATGTAAATTAAAGTATGTAATAAATAAGCGTGCCCGAAACAGTCAATTGATTCTATATTTTCAGCTCCTTTTAGCTGAGAATATCAGTTTTTTTTTATTAATCTTATACTCAAATATAGTTGGCTATCACTGAGTTATATAACTAATGATTTTCCTTTATTTTGGGCTGTATTATTCCGTAGTCAGGGTATTGAATATATTATGTTCCATCCAATATTGTCTCATATCCGAGATGGCTTTGTTTTCTTCGTTTATTATTGGCTGCGACCTTGATCTCTTCTTCCTTATCAATAAACTTATAGTTTGTTTGAAATAATAATTATGAAGGCCAAGTAAGAACATAAATTCAAAATATGAGGCCCGATAAATAGGTCGATAGTGAAATGTCGGGTTGTAGATTTTGCCCCCCGGCAGATAAAATGATGTGTAAAATTAAATAAATAGACGAAACGACAATACGCAAATCGTAATAGATTAATTTATATTCTGTACTAACACGGGTCAGCAAAAGATAAATTTTTCTTATGTCTCTGCACGTAAAAAAAATACAATGTTATTTTTTACAACAGCGCCGATTAAAATGGATAGTTAACCGAGTTACTTCTAGTCTAAAAGTAAAAAAGAATTTCCTGTACGACAATGTGTATTTTTGTATAAAAATTTATAAAATATTTGCAGTATCGTTGTAGAAAATCAATAATTAATCATGTCTTAAAATGCATTTTCAATAAATTTTAAATTTTGAATTCAGAAACTTTCCCTTTGACGTCTAAAAAAATAAAACACTTCATTCATAATCGGCCCACTCTAGTGTGCATATTTCGTTGAGACGGAGAAGTCGTTTTTGTTTTAGTAAGTAGCATGAAAGTCCGACACATTCATCATTTTGTTTTTGTTTAAACATTAACTACGTTAATGCATCAAGATTTTTTCATTGATTTTTTTATTTTTTATTATTTGAGTTTTATTGTTTTTTTAAAAAGAGGTAAAACAGAGGATTCAAAAAAATAAGAATAATTACATGGCAATGAAATGAAATATATATTAACAGTAAAAATAGTAAACAAATAATCCCACAAAGGCATGGCCTGTTCGTGGGTATAGAAGAAATGTTTATGAATATTTGCTCCTATAATAAATGGACAGTTATAATATTTTTGTGTAAAATAAGAAAAATACAATAAAATATTCTGTAAAAGATTATAGGGTACTTTTATTTATAGTAATTAAGACATTTAAAAAAAATATATAAATAAAAAAAATACTCCTTATTATTAAAGGACTAAAAAATATATATTAGAAAAAAAGAGTTAATATCTTTAGTTTGAATCTTGGATAGTGCCTGTTTTTAAAAGAAGGAAAATTTTGAAAGTTTGGGACCAATGAAATATTATCAGTAAAAAAAGAATGAAAAATTTCTGGGCCTATAAAATATGCATGTCTCTGTGCTAGCCTCGTTTTACAATGTGGTATTTCTAACACACGATTCCTTCTTTGACTTGATCTATTTGCATTACTTGTAAATAAATTTTGGTTCTTAAATATTTATTTTCAACATCAAAAATAACAACAACATCTAAAAGTTTAGCTTCTCGGAACAATTGGAAAGAGGGAAAACTGCGATTATTGTGAAGCATTATTTTTAAGATAATTTTTTGAACATTTTCTAATGGTTCAATATGGTTGTTATAAGCTCCCCATTCAATTATTCCATAAGAAATCAATGATTGTACAATTTCATAATATACCAAGATAATAGTATTTAGCTGTGCGTAAATACTTGACCGTTTGAACACATATTAAATATCTCAGTTTATTTGGACTACGAATATCATAAAAGATTTTTTTTTGCTGAAAATATCAATAAAAACTAAAATAACCTCTAAGAATAAAATTGATCACTAACAAACCTGTCCGTAAATCTATGAATTCAAAACTTATTTCTTTCTTCATAAGTATTTAAGTTATGTATATAAAGGATGAGTAACTTTGTTTTTTTTTCGGATAAATAACGGAGAAAGTAATAAAAAAGTTTTGTAAAATAAGCACACTGTATTTGACAAATTACCCAAAGAAAAAAGTAAAACGGTGAGGAAGCACAACACACCAATTTATTATATTTTCGACAATTTCTTACAAATATTTACAGCCTGGTACCCTAACATAACGTTAAAATTGTAGAGAGGTATAAATGAATTAATTTTCATTCTTAATATAAGAGTAACCTTCAATATTTCGTATTATTTTATTTACTTGCAAATAATGTTATAAGCCCTTACGAGTTATTACATTAAATTAACATCACATTTTTTTTCTTTGATTTCCCACTCAATTGTTAGTGATACTATTTTTAAGTTAACGTTTTAATTGTAGGGAGTTATAAATGAATTAATTTTCATTCTTAATAAAAGAGTAACCTTCACTATTTTTTTATATTTTTTTATTAATTTTTTATTTACTTGCAAATAATGTTATAAGCCCTTACGGACTATAACATTAATTTAACATCATATTTTTTCTCTGATTTCACCCTCTATTGTTAGTTATACTATTTTTAAGATCTTTTGAAAATATTGTTGAAATAATCTTTATATTTATAATTCTTTTGTTCGTGTGATGTCACTGAACTCCTCTTAAATGAAAGAATTCTGTAGTTAAAAAATATTTATTTTATGTTTTGGAATTAAATTTAACAAAAGTACCCAGGTATCTACTTAAATTCAATATTTGAATATTAACAATTCATCACACGTATATAAGAATTGGAATATGAATGGGGATATTGCACTTTTTATATTTTGCTTTGGGCAACAGCAAATCATACGATGACGAAACGAAAAGATTGAAACGTCGAACTCAATGTCAAATGTCACTTAGTATATAGTTTATCGAAAATTAGAATATCAAAAAACGTTTGGTGATCCAGCCAATAGCAGGCAAGCCAACGTTTGGGCAGGACAACGTCTGTCAGGTCCAACAGTTTTTTTTATATGATTTCAGTCCTTGGTGAGTTATTTTCAAATGTCTTTGTCTTGTTTTGGAATGTCGTAGGTGATAATGTTCTAATATTCTCGTATTGCGTCTCTGTATGTTACCGTTTTAATGTTTGAGTTCTTTGTCTACAATGATGAAGTTAATTTTTTTCATAATTTGTTAATAGACCATTAAACTAAGCAAAAAAATAACATAATAATTATTTGAAAAATATGTATTACAATATTAGCGCTGCGATTCATTTTTTAATTAATCCGCGCATTACGTCAATAGTTTTCTTTAGCGAGTTGTTCTGATTGGTGGGTTGGCTTCAAGGAAACTTGGAAATATATCATAAAACGCTATCATTGGTTAATTTATAAAAAAAATGTGACGTAGTTCGAAGTAGTTCATATTTATTATTTTTATTTATTTTTAGACAAACTTTGCGGTAGAATTAAATGCTCTAATTTTTACCGCGTGTAAAAAAAAAATTTTTACATCAAGTTTCTCGTAGCACTTAACTTCCTTATTACACCAGTGAGTTATTTATGGTGCATTTGTTAAGGTTCTAATTGGAAAAGGTTGGTTACGTTCAATTGTTTAGTTATTTTTGACAGGTATTATGGTGTTGGCGGCCTCCATGGTGTAGTGGTTAAGAAACTTATGGAAAGTTTCGGATTCGATTCCCGGTGAGAACACAAAATATAAGTGTAATTTTCAAGTCCGAGTGTTTTGTTCGCCTATGCGATTTATTTATTTATTTCACATAAAAATTTATATTTTTTATTTTCTATATGAACACCTCACTGAGCATTACCCGTGTCGAGGCATTCATTTCCATTATTTTTATATTATTTTCTAGTACATAATAAATAAATGTAATATAATAAATAACACTGTCTGGATATAAACATAAAATGCAAATAGCAGACATGCAACAATAATTCTGAGTTCAAATATACTACGGTTTTGGTGGGGTGACCATCTCAAGGCAGTTCTCGGGACCCAAATCCAGAAGCCGTTTTTTAACAAATAATTTAAATTTGTGTCTTTGTATTAAATTTTAAGTCAAGAAGTAGTGTATTGTAAATTTTGGGAGCAAGGTACATTGGGCCTTCTGGCCTGCTGCGATGCAAAAAAACATAGTGATTATTACAATATTTGAGTTTGCCCAAATGTTTGCAGACAAAAGACTGGATTTCACCCCCTCGAGAGTCAGTATGGAGCCTAGTATGTGAAATAATTCAGTCAGGTTAATCTCTTCACAGCAATAAAGGTTTTAGCTCTTTACCCTCTTTAACTTAACAAATGAAAGAATCAAAGAAATATGTATGTTCAAATATAGGCGAAATTGTGAATGCTACACAGTGTGTAAAGTGGCCACTTAAACCAGCCAATGACAAGTTATAAGCCCTGTTAATGCCTAGACTTCCATATTCCTGTTGCAATTTGTTAATAGTGTTTATTCTTATAGCGGCGGCCTCCGTGGTATAGTGTTTAAGACGCTCAACTCACTCACTTAAGGTTTCGACTTCGATTCTCAGTGAGAACACAAAAAAAATATTTTTTCTCAAGCCTGGTTGTCTTGTAAGTCACCACTGCAATTGAGCCTCCTAGCCTGTTGTGGTGCAAAATAAAAAAATACACTTACTTTTAATGGAATTTTTCATGGTAATTTTTTTAAAGATTAGAGTAACTTGTGTGTTTTTTGCCAAGCTTATTTTGTATTGGGGGTTCAAACTGTCAGTAGGGTCGCAGTGAGTCACATCTTGCTGGAGGGTGTGATTCTAAATGCTGCGAACGCCCAGTTGCATTCCACCGGCAACACTACTGACGAATCCTACTCGTTAGCGTCCACATCGCGAACCCTGGGCAATGGGATCGCATTCATAACGATGTGATCACATCAGATAACGAGAGAAAGGTGAGTTTCTGGCGCCTCCAAACCAGTACCAACCAGCTAAGGGAAGGTAACCCCGACAGAAAAATCCACCAGAGAATCTTTTCCCAGGAATCACTATGCCGAGTACATCCAACAAGCAGTTGTCCTGGCCTCGGAGTAGCGCAGGACCGAGATGCTTTCGCTGTAGTGATCGCCAACGTCGGGAGGACCCGACAAGGCACCGCAAGAAGAAGAAGATTTAGTATTAATCTATGTCCGCTCCCTAAGTCAAGAAAATGACATCTATAAAATCTTTTCAGGCCTAGTGCCAGCTAATTTTCAGCCATGGACGTCTAGAACAGCGAGAAGCTGATGCCATGTTGAGCCGGCCGTATAACCTCCGCTTAATGGTCTTCGCCGAAGGTTGCTGCGTATGTTTTATTTCAACATTCCAACACTCAATATTCTTCTATGGTACTATTATTATCAAACCTCAATAGTTTTCTGTTTAGGGCCCTGGTGAGTTTACACGATTTACATCACTAGAGGAAAATAGGTGCTGTATAGTCATTGTATATGCGGCGTTTGTTTTTTATATTTTTTAAGTAGATGCTTGATCTCACATATTTTTAAAACTGTTGAATGCGATTGCCTTTAAATCCAAGCAAAACTTACAGCTCTTTTTAAAAACTGTCCTTTTCATCAGTGCACGTTAGTGTAAGTTTCTAGTAGCATGTATCCTATCAGCACGTTAGTTTTATATTTTCGTGCAACTACTTTGGTGGTAGTGATTAGTGGGATTTGCATCTTAGTGTAATTAGAGTCTTGACGATGACACAGGTATGACTTGATACCGGTAGATAAAGAAAACATGGTAAATAATTTTAAACAAATATTTACTTATATTTATATATTTGTTTGACGACGAATTCAATGTTTTAAATAATTTTGATTTCGTAAGTTTGAAAGTGGCCGAGTTTTATTCTAAATATGTCAGAAGTTATAAAATAAACTGAGCCTAAGTTATATTACGCCATTATGCACAAGAAAAAATATCAAAAGATAAATTGTAAAATGAAGAAAAACTGAAAAATAATAAATCGCGTTTTGAGAAAGGTTAGGCTTTTCCTTACATGTAAGTGAATGTGTTCACAAATATCATTTCTTACATTATGTAAAATAAAGCGATCACATGTAATTTTTCAGAGATTTAGTTCCTCTCTTGAGTGATATATATATATTTTTTTTGATTTAGACAGCCTTGTACAAATATTTAAAAAAATATTTCTCTGATGTCTGTCCATTGTTGTAACAGCAATAAATTTATTTTACTCGTACCAGCGGAAAAAAACTTTAATGTCTATTCTTCGAATAAAGTCATTGACACAAATTAAGAGGTAAAAGGTTAAGTATTAATTTATTTGCTCCCTGGATTATAGTACTAGAGCGGTGATTGTTTTACACATTATAGATATCATTGGCGTGTCTTTATCTTTTTAATTTTAACTTTTACATATTGGGGCTAAAAACCCCAAAAAACGCCTAGTTTTATCTGCACATCTTCGAGCGTACGGTATACAAATACAACTTTTTTATTCAGTTCAGTTTTGGGGTATAGGAAACGGGAATACGAGAGCACGATTTTGTAAATTATAGCTACGCATAATCAGTCCGATGTGTGGTTGTGGTTTTTGCCTAGTATTCGGGGAGGCGTAAGCGAGAGAGTGGCAGATAAAACACTTGATTCAAATACCCATTAATCAAACTGCTCTACTGCCGCATATTCTCTTTATTTTAAACATTTGTGTTGTAAATGTGTGCATCTTTTGCTTAGTATTTATTATTAAACTTGTTTTTTCAATATTGTTTCACTTTTTTCACTTGAATTCTGTTATTCAATAACAAATTAGTCTCAATCGATTTATGTACAAAATATTTACTGAACTAATTTACGTTATTTTTTTTTTGATAAATAATATTGTTTAAATCAAAAATACTTATCATTGAACGATTTCAATTTCATTAACTAGTTGAATACTAACTACTTTATTTAAATTTGATATATTTTTAAAATTGATTTATTTAACTTTTGTACATAATGTTATTAGTAGATTAGCGGGCTTATTGCCAAATGGCAATTTCTTCCAACCAACCAATAAAATAAAAGTTTTTTTTTATAATTCAAGTTAGATAACATATTCAATAGGAAAAAAAAGATTGAAAAGCTAAAGAAATATAAAAAAAGAAATAAACGTATTTCTTTGTAAATTAACTTAAATCAAAACTGTTACTTAATGGGAAAAAAGAGGAAAAAGGAAAGGAGGAGAGATTAATTTTCAACATTACTTAGCAACAATTCTTTTCAAACAAATAACAGTAGCAATTTTTATATCCTGTCAAAAGTAATTATAATAACACTAATAATGATTATAAATGGAGAATTTCTTGTTTACGTAAATACTATCCACAAATGTATCCAAATTTTTACCAAATAATATCAAACCTGCTTTTTATACAAATTACAATATTGGTAAATTATTGCTCAATAATAAAGAAAAAAATAGTTTATTAAATAATTCAGGTGTTTACTAATTAAAATGCTATTTTTATCCTGTTTACGTTGGAAGAAAATCGAGAATTTTATATTCGCGTTAAAGAACATATTAGTGTCTTCACAAAAATAATTTTTCCAAATTCGCAAATCACCTAAACAATTTTTATCATGACCTTAATAAAAATACAGCAGTTGAAATCTTACATACAAATAATAAAGAGATACAAGTAAATAACATGAAAATATTTCACATTTGAAAGGTTTAAAAAATAATGTTCCTTTGGTACTCCGGTTCTGTAATTATTTATTTTTTATCTTAAAATTGCGTGATCATTCACTTATTTTTTTTTGCTTTTTTTTTACATCTTCTAAATATTTTTTTTTTTTTTTTTTTTTGAAAGCATCAATTACATGTACTTTTTTTTTCGCTCCCTATATCTAAGTTAGTAGTAATTATTATTATAAAACCATGTAGGACTATCATATGATTAATTGTAAAGGATCTTTACCGACAAGCCATATTCATTGGCTTGGTGAGTCCTGTAAAAAAAAAAAAAAATGTCAAAAATGTCTTAAAATAACTAAAATGTAATATTGTATGTACATAATAAATAAATAAATAAATAAATAAAAATCAATAATCAAACAACCTTCAATACAGCCCGTTAAACGATGTTCCATTGGAATGATCACCCTAAGCCTAATAAACTCAAGCTCTTCCTTCCATCTCCTCTCCTTAATATCAACTATTTCTTAAACAACATAAACTATGGTGAAGGTGTATAGTGGGTTTTGCATATTGGTTTAATTGGTGTCATGACGAAGAGACGGGTACGTCTCAAAACCGGTTGGCATAGAAAAGTCGGTAAGTTGTCAAATACAAATATTTAATAACATTTAGTTACTTAGTAACGTTTGTATTTTAGAACCCAAGATTTTACAAAATGCTTTTTTTTATTTGATTGTTTCTATTTTATTGTTGCTTTCCACTTCATATACTTTTTTGTTGCATTTTATTTTCGAAATTGCCTAATTTGAACTCATTAAAAAAATTGTATATTTCATATTATGGATTAACATAATATTATATTTGGAATATAATTTTGTTAAAGGTTCTTTGAACCGTTAGTAAATACAAATCTTAATTTCCTTTGACAGGCATTTTTCAAGCGTTAGCCTAACTATCTTACTCATGTTATAAATGACCGATATATTATATTTAAAAAAAAATTCATTGCAGTGCGCTGGTATTTAGTGTCAATAATATTTTTATTTTTTTTAGTACTAACCCAGTGGTCAGACATTTCAATGAATTTAGTAAATATTAGCATCATCACATAATTTGAAAATAAACCGAATCAATTTTAATTATAACTTTAATAAAAAAACAGGAGCAAAAAACTTATTTACGAAGACTTGGAAAATATGAAAATATTTTACATTAAGTAATCTTTAAAAAATAATATTCTTTTAATTGATAGTGAAATAACCTTTCAATATAGCCCATTACATGTTTTTTTATTGATGGCTTAATTTTGTTATGAATTTTTTTATTGTTAATTATTATAGTTTATGGAACAGCCTACAAAACCACAATAAATTCATGAATGTGTGTGCTTTTATAATGCACTTATTTTTTGTTTATTAAAAAAAAACAAAAAAATTAAAAATTTAATTTATAATGTGGAAAACGTTAATTAAGTTTTCAAACTAAACATACAAGCGGAGAGTTCTGAGCAATTAAAAAAAAATTAAAAAACGATGGAATCATTATGTTACACTTTATGAACGTTCATATAATAAAAACACACGAATCATTTCCGTATTCTTGAAAGTTCTCTTAAAGACTACCTTATTTTTTGGAATTCCTCACAATTTTGTCAGATCTCTAAAATACAATTTCGAGCTTCGCAAAATCATTTACCAGTTACATTACTGAAAGAACAACAGTCGGCAAAAGTTTGTCGGCGAATGAACTTTACGCATAAAGACTCGAATGACAAATGAGTTTTCATTAGAGTTTGGTGAAATATAAATTTGCCAAAGAAACAAATTTCTATTGGGGTTGCAAAGACCTTGAAAATTTGACCCACAGAAATACTGGCCTAAGAAACTTTGAGTTTACGAGTTGTAAAATTTTATCTAAAGAGTTTAAGTGACGTTAGGCTAGGTTAGGAAAGGATAGGTTTTTTTAAAATGAGATCATATTTTCGTTCTCATAATTAATTAAGATATTTCAATTGAGAGATAATTTTCTTTAAGTTAAAAATAACCTTGCTAAAATAAAGGAAAGATTTGAGAGAGCGGGGCTCGAGTCTCCTGATCTGGAGTCTTCAAGGGTAACATGATACCACAACCATTAATTTGTTAGGTTCGGTAAGTTCTTAAACTATGTGAACTGTAAACTTATAATATTAGAAATCAAAAACTGATTTGAGTCTACTGAACAGTTTATTTTATTTTTACAAATACAAAAAATATAAAAACAAAAATTTCGTGGCAATTGTTTTGCCTTGTTAGAACATTTTCAAACGAATGTCGAACGAAAAATTCGTTTAAAAATGCTCTAACAAGGCGAAACAATTGTCACAATTTTATTTTTTTTATATTTGTAAAAATAAAATAAAGTGTTCAGTAGACTCAGATCAGTGTTTGATTTCTAATAATATAAGTTTAAAAATGGAGTTCTATGAAATAAACACCAAATCAATCAATAAACTATTTGAACTATTATTCCAAAAAAGCTTAACATTTTTAATTATAATTTGAAACTGTATGGAGCGTCTATATGTATGGCTGCAGGACATGGTTCCCATCCGGATGAGACAAAAAGAGATTAGAGGCTTTCGAGATGTGGTCCTATAGAAGAATTCTGGAAATTATCTGAAGAGTCCGCATAACAAATAACAAGGTTCTTAGAAGAATCGAAATACCTGCCTAAGACCATCTCCAAAAGACGTTCTAGATATATGTTTATACATGTTTTTCATTTTTTTTTAAATGTTATAAGGAGATATCTATACTTAAAAGTAATAACTGTGTTTTATCAAATATTTCCTCAAGTGCCGTGATGTGTATATTGTGCATATATGCACACATTGTCCATAGTGCAGTGGGTCAATGAGTATAGTTTCAAGTGAAAGTGCGTCAGCACCTTAGGTAGAGGTGTTTCGGAATTCATCCATTTTCCGTCAATGATTAATCCAATCTACGAACTCTCTTGAAATTTTGGTGAACTACTGCAGCAATCCATGATTTGCTATGATCCTCGGTTGATGTCTGCGGGTACTGTGCAGTTCAACTCCTGGATGCGTTTTCACCTGCACCTTCCATGATATTCGCTGGTGTACGTGTTTGTCACGGCACGTCGTGTCTGTGGACGTTCCCTTTCTTCTCGTTGCTGACCTTCCGGGTGGACAGAATAATGGACGGGTGCCAAGGGTTGCAATGCATACTCGTTTGTTATATAATTTTTAAAAAAATGAGAGTTGCATTATTTTTTATCTTGCTTATAATAAACAAGACTTTTATTTCAAAAAAAGGATTTTTCTTCTGTTAAATTACTTTTTTTTGATAAACTGTTTAGGATCAGGAAGAATATTCTAATGTGGGCCAATTAGGAACTTCTCAGCATTTGCTCATGTGGAGAGGAAACCACTTAAAGCTCTTCGGGAGAAGCCGAAAGTTTAAGTGATTAAAGAACAGCTCAAGGTAACTTCTTGAGTCACATACTTTATATGTTCTGCCATCACATCAGGTCAAATAAAATGGCGTTTGGGATTTTTTAAATAACAGTTTAACTTAGGAAGTACTTCCATATTTAAAATAGCTTGTAACTACCAAACATCTTTGTTCTTATTATGACCAACTTCGCTATTTGACTGATCTTGTGAAAAAGTTTTAGATCGACACCCCAAGAAAGAACTTACCACTGATAAAAGAGTTCGGCATCGGCAGTTTAAGGGTAGTATAGTAGTCGGGTAAGCATCCACTACCCTCGAATTTCATACTTCACAATTATATTTTAACACACCTTTTTATTCACTAAACAATGCCTATGCGCCGTAGTGCAGTTGGTTAGACGGCGTTAGAAGAAGAAAATCTAAGAAAGTTTTTTTTCTCAATTAGTCTGATTGTTGCGGTTTATTTTTCATTACCTCCTTCCATATTCCCTCTATCTCACCTTCTAACAGGCCTCAAAATAGAGGCTTAGCGGATTGTTCCTTTAAAAAAAATAAAAAATTACAAGATATGAGTTGCAGGTCATATAAGAACCTAAACAGGGCCTTTCATGACAAACCGGAGTGGTAGAAGAGATGCAGGGCTTTGCTGTAAACCAATTCTTAGAGAATTTGAACCAATGAGAGATTCAAATATTTTTTAGAGCTTTAGTAGTCCAAATCGTTGTTTAAATTTAACGAGGAACGCGAAAGAAAGCTTAATTTTATTAAATAAGGCAACTCCAAAAAATAACGACAAACCTCAAAACACAGTTAGCCATAGTGCCTTTCTTCGCAAATTAAATACCAGTTCTTTATTCATGATTAATCTGACAAACAAATTCCAGCAATTTCCATGTAAAACTTCTTGATGAGATTTTTACGAGATTTTATTTTTGAAGCTCGTTACAACATTTTGTTTTTTGCAGATTAGATTTACTAAGCGGCGAAAATAAATATTCTTCAAGAAATGAAAGAAAACTGTTAAACGAGTATTTTTAACTTTGTTCGTTGGTTACATCGGCTGAATTTTATTTCTTGAATCTAGCCAATAAATGGTGTCGTTATTTTCTATGTAATCATGAAATTTGTGAAATAGGATGATATTATTTTCAAGAAAATACTAATTACATTTAATAACTTATATACATACAGGGTGTTCATTAAACCCTGCCTCATCCGAAACCACGATGATCATTATGAGCAAGAAGACACATTGGCATATGAAAATATTTTTTTAGAAAGAATAAAATTTAAAAATATATAATATCAGAAAAAGCAAATGGTTTCTGACTTCTGCAAGGGAGAAACAAGAAGAGAATGAGGGAAAATCTGCTACGCCAAAAATGCGCGGTCGCGCTCACCTCGCTTATCTGCAGAAGTAAGCAACCATTTGTTTTGTTTAATAATTTATTTAAAAAAAAAATCGTTTGTTCTAAATATATTTTTTAAATATGCTAATATGTCTTTTTGCCCATATTGATCATCGTGGTTTCGGATATGACAGAAAATATTCAACATTTTGCTTTCTCCATAGGACGTGTAAATATTTTTTTCGTTCGTTAATTACTTGGAAAAACAATATTCATCTAATTGATCCAGAGACAACTTATTATGTGCAGTGTGCTCGAATGTTTAATTTACCTTTTGTAATGTGTAAGTGACCGTCGGTAAACCAAGTAAACATACAATTTTTGCTTGTTTAAGCACGCACATTTTAATGATTTTTGTGTTGATTTTTTGTTACGCACACATAAGCAAAAGGATATTTAATATTTTAATGGACTGAAATGAAGAGTTTACATTAAAATTAACGTAATCCTTACTTTCCAAGAAAGCCGGCTGATATTATGAATCTATGATAACATATATGTGTTTTTTTGTTTGTTTGTCTGTTTGTACGTCATAGGAACGGTAAGTCGTAGCGACGTAAAATTTGGATGCGAGTCATTTTAGATCCAATTTCTAGCTCAACGTGTAATTTTCAAGACAAATATTTCTCGGGAATACTTACTTGATTAATAAAAATTATACAATATTTTTTTCTAACCGAAAAAAAATATTTCGACTCGATCCTGGGCAGACGGGTAAATTAATGTAATGTATAAAACGATTTTTAAACAATCAATTTAATTCACAAAAGTATTAAAAAAACTAATTTTTTACTCCTTTTGAATCAACTTATAAAAGGAGGCTTGAAAATACAAGTAGACCATGTCCAGTTTTGTAAAAAAATTAGATAAATAGGTACAACAAAAGGATAATGAAATTATACTCCGTTAAGAAAAAAATAATTTTGTTATAATGTAAGAATAAAATAAGACTCACTCCGTTACTAGGATTATTTTACATAATACATAAAACAAAAGCTAAAAATATGAATTTTTGGCTCTTAGTCAACTTGTATCTTTGTTATTATATCAAAAAAAAATTGATATTGTTATTAAAATGTTTTTGCACTAGAATATTTAATAGTCCCTGGACTGGTACCTGAAGCGAATGGCTGATCATATTGCCTTTGTGTAACATAAACGATCAAGATACGCTGCAATTAGTGTGCCTATGCAGTGCCCTATGCACTATTAGATGCGAAAAGGGAATGATAATGATGTTATTGAACTGTTGTTTTTGAGTACATTCAAAAATATTTCAATGTACATATATTTTGCGATTTGTGAATAAGCTGAAAATCTTCATTTATTCTTCTAAATCTATTTCATAGCCATAAAAGTACTCCCCTCCCAAAATAAAAAAGTTACGCCAACGTTTTTTCCAATCCTCGAAACAATTGTAGAAGAAGATTTTCGAAAAGCTTTAAAGCGAGCAGCGATTCGGTTTTTATCTCTTTAATCGTGTCGAAACGCTGTCCACGGAGCGGTCGCTTAAGCTCAGAAGGCGCACGGTGCTAAATCAGGTTGAATACGATGGTTGTGGAACGATATAAGTTGAATTTTTGGCCAAATGGTCTCAAAACACCAATGCAGTGTGAGATGGTTCATTATCGTAGCGCGAAAACCAAGAATTATCTGTCCATAATTCTTTCTTTGTTAACAGTTTGGCCCGGCGCGCGGCGGAAGAATTTCACAATTCACCACAACACGATAATCGAAGAAAACTATTAACATAATAAATTTGGTAATGTATAAAAAATAAAACGTTTATTGGATTTTAATTCTACTTTACTTTTTGTAATATACAATAGCGTATATTGTGATGCGTTTCGTCTTGTTAGGATATTTTTAAACGTTTGAACCACCGGCACTGAATAGACAATACACGTTTGAACAAATGTTTGAAAATGTTCGTTCAAACGTTTGAAAACGTCTCAACAAGACGAAACGAAACGCGTCACAATATACGCTCCTGTATATTTTTAAAAATAAAGTTGAATTTAAATCCAATAAACGTGTTTAATTTTGGATACATTACCAACTTCCATATGGAATTCTACCAATCGTCTGCGTACACAATAAATATGTTAAGATAATCTTGATTTTTGAACGACTTTGGCGCGATCTTTCGATCTTGGCTAACCAAACACGGTATTCGCTTGATTGTTCGGTTTTTTCTAGATCCAAGTTTCTTTTCCAGTTAACTTGCATTTTATCTTATCCAAATAATCAGAAACCATTGTTTCACAGACTTCAACGCGACGCTCTTTTTCTAAAAAAAAATGCCCTTTTGACACTAAACGACATTGCACCTTTTTCAGGCACAAAACATGTTTTAACATTACAATATTTGAGTTTGTCCAAATGTTCGTAGACAAAAGACTGGATTTCACCCCCTCGAGAGTCATTAAGATTCACAAATAACAACATTGTTTTCAGGCGTTGCCTAGTATGTGAAATAATTCAGTCAGATTAATATCTTCACAGCAATAAAGGTTTCAGCTCTTAAACTTCACTAAAATCAACAAATGGAAGAATTCGAGAAATATGGATGTTCAAATTAAGGCGAAATGGTAAATGTTACACAGTGTGTAAAGTTGCCACTTAAACCAGCCAATGACAGGTCATAAGCCCTGTAAATGACTAGACTTCCATAATCTCTTATTTAAGGTATTCTCCATCCCTGTTGTTATTTGTTAATATTTTAAAATGATCTGAAATGATTCAAATTAAATTTAAACAGTATCAACGAGATTTTCAAATGACAATTGTCAATTTTTGAGCAACGAATCTTTGATTTTCTTGACGTGTTTTTCATCAGTTGATGGTCGTCTAAAGCGATTTTTGATTTACGCTTTTTTTTACCTTCTTTGAATTTTTTGTTCAATTTTTTTTGTGATAACCTAATCATAGAAGACCTTCATCAAAATTGTTAACGTTTCTGCAGTAAAAAAATTAATGCAACGTCTTCGCTCAACAAAATTGTAACTATTGGACAAATGCAGATATTGACATGAAATTTCATACAAATGTCAGTGATACTACGACCAACCTAAAAAAAAGTAGAGAGAAAAGTATTGTAAACCTAGTATGTAGGCGAAATAATTCAATCACATGAACCTCACCCACATAAATAAATGTCTCAGCTCGTTAACTATACAAACATCAACAACTGGAAGAATCGTAAAAATATAATTGTTTAAATATAGGCAAAATGGTGAATGTTACACAGTGTGTAAAGTGGCCACTTAAAAAAAGCAAATCATAAGCCTTTTAAATGCCTAGTCTTCTATATTTCCTTCTTTAAAATGTTCTTCATCTCTGGTGTAATATATTAATATTAACAGCTCCCCAGGAGGTTGAATCCAGTCCTTATCTAAAAAAATTAGGAAAAACTGAAACTATTATTGACATTTACAAATATTTTTAAACACATTTTTATACCTACCACAGTATACTTTAATGAGGAATTTCAGCGTTTTTGTTTTTTTTTTTAATATTTGTCAATAGACTAATTAATACAACCAACATTGTTTGCTTTCATTTTTAATTATCGTATTATCAGCGCTATGATTTTCTAAAGTTTCGTAATTCTGATATAACTCCGCGAGTGACGTCAGAGGTTCTTCTCTGTCAGTTCTCCCAAATGGTTTGTATACGGTGAGCAAACCGGATATCCTTACAGCTCTCATATCATTGGTTGGTTCATGTGAACCAGTGACGTCGTTCAAAGTAGTGTGTTTTTGTTGAAATATTTTTTTATTATTATTTTCGTAAATTTTCAAGAGGCCTTGTAGTACAATTTAATGCTCGAATTTTTACCGCTCGCAAGAAAACATTATTTCTATCCAATTTTCCTTAAGGCTGAAGTTCTTCGTTCAATGTTTGTAAATATCAAACTTTAAAAAAATAATAAAGCCTTTGAAATATAAATAATTTGTTACTTTGTCTAGTTTTATTCTTAATAAAAATAAGGTTATTCAAAAAAGAAATATTTTTAAAACAGTCACATATTTTCTAAATTATTTACGTCTTTAATAAAACTGATTTTCTTACATCTAAAAAATGAAATTCATATTTTTTTGAATATTAAAATTATTTAATACAGTGAAAAACCAATGAAGTGGAAAATCTCAGAAACAGTTTTGAATGATATGTTCTACTTGTGTTTTCAGGCCTCCAAATTTAATTACAATATTAGTCAATTCTAATCGAAATATACTCAAGGTTATTAAAATAAATACAATAAAACTCTAATAATCCAGAAATGGGGATGCAGAAATCCGGATACTTGGATTAACCATTTAATTAAGGCAATGTTCGGAAAAAAAAAACTGTTTATTACTTGAATTATTTCAAGCAATAAAAAGTTTATTACAGCGAATTGGAATCACATTTAAAACTAATTTAAACATATTCTGCAAAGTTATTGCTTTGACGAATAAACTTGTTTTGTGTTATTATGACTTATTCTTTATTTTTTTTTACTGACAACGATCTGGATATTTGTCAATCCGGATGTCTGCAGTTTGGATAAACGAAGTTTTTTTTCAAATTTTGGGACAAAAATATTTAAATAAAGGTATGCTAATAATAAAGTAACATAATAACATAGCAACAACATAGTAAATATTTTTTTTTTATTTTTTTTCAATAAATTTTATAAAAAGTACATGTTTTTGTAAAATTCTAAATATATCTACTTTTAGACATCTAGTAAATAATATCACTGTAACTCTCCAAAAAAAGAGACTTTTATTAGACTCTTATTAGACTATCTCTTAAAATATTCAACAAAATTTTTTCAAATACCTAGATTATAAAAAAAATAAAACGCTTTGTACTTACAGCCAATCTGCCAAACAAAATGGATGTTTTACCCTTGAAAATAGACGCACTGTATCTGAATTATGCTTTTTACAAAAAATATTAAATAATAAAGAAGACTCTTTTAACCTACTCTCCAAAATTAATCTTTATGTCCCCTTTCGCGTGACTAGAAATAAGTATTTATTCCATCTGCCAGTCTGTAGTACTAACTATGCACAACACTCTTTCCTTTATCGTTCTTGCTCTAACTAGAATGCTTTTTTTCATCTATTGATATATTTTACATGTCCCTTAATTTATTTAAAAATAAATTAACACTCATTATTTCTGGCTGCGAAACGATCCCACTTACTTTTAAATGATGCACACACCTGAACACTTACTCCCACTCTAATACACATAAACACACATCTACACTTACTCTCATACATAAACACATCCTTTTGTTGCAACACAATTTAATAATATGTATAATTCAACAATATTTGGAGTTTGTCCAAATTTTTGTAGACAAGAACTGGATTTAACTCCCTGGGGAGCTGTTTATATTAATATATTACAACAGAGATGAAGAACATTTAAGAGAAGGTAATATAGGAGTCTAGGCATCTACAGGGCTTATGACCTGTCAATGGCTGGTTTAAGTGGCCACTTTACACACTGTGTAACATTCGCCATTCTGCCTATATTTGAACATCTATATTCCTTCAATTCTTTCATCTGTTGATGTTTGTGAAGTTAAAGAGCTGAAACCTTAAATTACCGATATTAAACCCTGAGCATTCTCAAAATTATTTTCTTTTTCTTGAAAAAGAATACTTTTACCTTCCGTTAAACCATAAAAATATTGAAAATTCCCATGAATCCAAAAGAAAATTAAAAAAACATTTGAAACTTAATAATCCTTTATTGTAATTTTATATTTTTTCTTAATTTTTCCCACAAACCTTGTGTTTTCTCTACTTTAATTTGTCACTATAACTTATGTACCACAGTTGTAAATTTTATTTTTATATATTGTACAAATAAATTGTTTTTTTTTATTTTTTAATTCATTCAATGTGTGTGTGTCCCCCAGTAGGCCGCGGTAAAATTTTGAAATGTTTACCGGTCCTCGGCGACAAAAAGGTTGGGGACCACTGCCCTAGACCATACATACCTTGTCGTGCGTGATCCAGATATGTGAATATTTTGACTCTGTTGCGTATCATACTGGTCACTGGTGGACGTCACGATTGAAGGTATAGCCAATATGAGTGAGAGAGTCTTTATTTACGCCTTGAAGCTCCGTTTTTGCAATCACATAATACGAGTTCAAGGGCACATAGATTGCAATATTATTTTTAAATTCAAATTCGTATGATATCACAACTTATATGAATGATTGGGTAATAACTGTTTCCAAATTGACACGTCCCACGAATAATATCTTATCTTCACTGAAAACTCCCTGTAGACACGAAGTTATTCTTTGGGCGTGTCGAAATATGAAATAAATTCGCGGGCTACGACATTCGTCAGTTCGCCTTTCGGTGACAGACATTTATCGTTTATGAAACATACTTTGTAGTTATTACATAGTTATTAGTGATTGAGGTACTGGTTTAGTGAACGCAAAACTAATCACCTTACTTTTCTGTAACAGACGATTGAGGTACGCTGTTTATACTTTACTAATTCAGTGCCCTATGCACCAACAGGAGCGGATAAGAGTTTGTTGACGATGTTGATTTATTTATTTATTCATTCAAAATTACAAAATTAAATATTTATGAACTTATTAAGGCTTTTTAGGCTATGCCCGTGTCAAACCACAATAAATAACAACAAAAATATATGGTAAAATTAATTAGATTAAATTATAATGACAAAGAATCACAATCTAGAAAAAATGGTAAATGTAATAAATAATCAAATTCCAAAGAATATAATGCAAAAAAGATAATCAGAAATAATTTTTAAAATATAAATTATACAAATTAAGAATCACACATAATCAAATATACAAAATATTGGTATCATTAAAATCAACAAAATAATAGTAAAATATAGTAGTTTAAAAAAATAACAAAATAAGAGTATCATTGAAATCAATGGAAAAAGAATTTAAATATAAAAACATAATTGAAATGATAATTGAGATATGTTTTCTAGAAACTCACCCAGTAAGAAATAGGAGCAATAAATCATACGCCAAATAATAGTACGTACTTAATTAAATTATACAAAAATACATCGTGAAAAAAAAAATTAATTAAAAAAACTTGTCATAAACCCAGTAAATGAATGAACTTCTGTATTTTTTTAACGATCCATCTCTGTTAAAATAACTGTCGATTTAACTGTATTTTATCTTCTTCTCGAACATTTACGAGTTATTTTATTTATTGGTAACTTTTCTAGTATGAGAAAATACGCCGAAAATAATTCGTCGTTCAATCAAGATTCAATATTAAATTTAGTAGTGATATTAACCGTCTGTGTTTATAGATTTATGGTGTATCAGTTGATTTAAAAACAATAAATCTACTCCGTTGAATATCCGTAAATGGTTATGAACCGGAAAAGTGATAAATTACCACCAGTTCTCTGTTAATAAATAAATAAATACTAAATCTTTCAAAACGTCAGGGTCCATATGAGGCATTAGAACTTAGGGGTAGGTACTGAAGAAGGGCTAGGTAAATTACTACACTAACGGAACAAACGGTTTACTGGTAAAAATATATTTTATCTTTGAATCTGGCATACAAAAAAACCTTTTTATGATATATTATTAATTTTGGTTGACTTTTCACTCTTTGAAGTTTGAAGTAAAAAGCTAATTATCTGATTTGAGTACAACAATTGAACAAAGTAATGCTGAAATCAGTTAGTCCACAATTTTGAAAAAAAATGATTTTGGTATTATCAGATGCAGTAAGGTCAATTGGCCACATTCATACAAAAAAACTGTAGTTATCACCTTTTGAAAATAATGTTGGTTAGGCCTATTGAAAATGTGTCACAGCGTAAATAAATTCCTATACTTGTCTCCCTTTCTCTCGCCCACTTGAATCCTGTCCCTTTTGCAACTTAATAGTTCTAATAACTATTGAGTTGATTATTTTGCCACCTGGGGTCAGTGTCCGATTTGACCGCGATTGAAGTGCATGTTCGGTTTGGAGTTTTTGCCGCTCAAGCTAGGGTTTCCAAGGACAGCGGTGCCCGTATTTTAACGGCCGTAGTGAACGGTGATGCGGTGGACAGCCGTCGTAACGGTGACTAGAGTGTGGTTTCCTAGGAAAACGGTGTTATCAACACCATTTAACACTGTTTCCCTAGGAAACCACTCTCTAGACGACGTTACGACGGCTGTCCACCGCATCACCGTTCACTACGGCCGTTAAAATACGGGCACCGCTGTCCTAGAAAACCCTAGCTTTAAGCTACCGCTCGCTCCGCCGTATCGCCGCCTCAGCTAAGCTCGGAGAAAATAAGAAAATCAACAAAAAAGGTCAGTCCATTCACTCCATTTCCTTGCATCCATTTGCGCTGTGACAAATTTAATATACCTCCTGTCGAGAACCAGCTCACGCATAGCCATTTTTGGTCTTTCGAGCCGGATGTTGTAAATTTAATAACTACCCACATTTTTCGGTTAGTAGGTAAAACGCATTTATTATTTCTTTTTGTAAATCACATTATATTTTTATTTCAAAATTCATAAAGAAAAGTACGATAGATTGTTTCAGCGACAAATGGATCGTCTTCTGAAAAAAACTCGAAGTATATTTTACACGCGCGCAAAATATATATGATTGTATGAATAATATAGATCATGATGGCATTAAAAAATTCTTAGCTAACGATTCGACCATTGACTTGATAAGAACGGCTTTTTTATCTGCTGTAGAAGAGCAATCTCAAAAACGGCATATCTCAATTTGCAGAAAACACTCACGGTGATAGAAAAATCTAACGGTACTTTAAAAATCATTTAAACTTGTCAAATAGGTAATTAGATTCTTGTTTGCAATATTTAAAAAAATAATGATTTCATTGATTATAATTTGTCAAATGTCGAAAACGTTCCAACTGTTGTGTAGATTCAATTATTCACCCGTTTCACAAAAGTGCTATTATCTCAGTTTCACTTTTCTATGGTTGGCTGCTTTCTGCATAACTACGTCAAATTGAGGGTACAAAAAGCAAACTTAGAAATCTCCACCGAAAACGGAAAATTCGTTATTGATGCCAAAATAAACTATACGTAAAAACCTACCTCCCAAAATAAAAGCGTAATTCAAAACCGTCTCTAAATCTTCCAAAAACAGACCCTATATTGAGTTGGTGAAGCACAATTATTAGAAATCTCTCAAATCTCAAAAAATCGGCGTGATGGTTTGTTTGTTGTTTGTTTGCTTTTTTCTAAGTTTTTCGCAAATATCTCAGTAACTCTTCAATAGACATTTCAATGTTTGCTTCTGATACCCCCCCCCCCCCAATTGATCTAAAACACAAAAAGAAACTTCAAATTCTTAAAAACTTTTGTACGTTTTAATGGTTACATATTTATTTGTTGGATTCAGGTTGTTGTTGAGAGTTGAAGCTCCTACCCTAGTTGGAGATTAATAGAAAAAACGATGTTGATGTTTCAAGGTGTATTTATGACATGGCGAAAAAAAACACTAAACTTTCTCATTGCATCCGATAATGTCATGAAATCAATAATAATCTATACTGAATACTTTTATTATAAATACGAAAGTGTGCTTGTTTATTTGTGTTTCCTTCATGTCTCAACGAAGTTAACGATTGACATATCTATTTCCATAGGAATAATAGGAGAGGTTAGAAGTAAAATAGGGTAGTCATTTTTAATCCCGAATTTAAAAACAATACAATAAAAAGTGTCAAAAAATGTCGACAGTGCGAAACATTCTTTGGAAATGAGTAGGCGTAAAGGTGGGATGTCAAAAAGAACCAATTTGAAATTAATTATTGTCAAAATGAAAAAAACTGACTTGATTTATTTATGGTTAGTTTGGTTCTGTAGCAGGATTTTAGATTTGTGAACCTAATAACGATGCCACGTCACCATAAACCAACGAATCGTCGTATTTTTTTCATAGCGATAGTTAAAAGACCAAGCAACTTATTTTTATTGATAAATAAAAACTCTCATTGATAAATGACACAACCTTGATAATTTCTCTCTAATACCACGTGAGCGAACCCACAGATGTAAACTATTCAACCAAATCCCAAAAGGAACACTCCCACAACACTAGAAGTCAAACTAGAAGATGGGTCATGGGGTCTACCACAAACTCTGAATTCGGGCAAAGAAATTTCAGGTTTTCGGGCCTCAAAATATTAAAAATATTACCCGATCATTGCAAAACCATGACCCGGATTCAAATAAGCTTGTTAAAAAATGGTAACTGGATTTGAGTAGAGAAAAATTGAAAAAAACTGACTCAAAAACATTCTAAAATAATAAATGTTATAATAAAATATTGTATATTTGTATAATAAATTAACTAGTAGGCAGTCATGTTTATTTTTTATTTTGCATAAAAAATGTCTGCCTTAAAATATATTGTACCTAGTTAGGCAGATTAGACGTAATCCAGAGACATCGATTACCTAATTATGTTTGTAGTAGATAAAGAAATTGTACTTTTTTGTTAACAAACCATGATTATTATTATTGTAAATATGAAATCTTTCAAGTTCGTATGAGCACACGATAAATAATGAACAAGTTAGTTTGACACGCAGTATCGGTTTTTTCTTCATATTTAACGGTAAACCGATTTCCGAAAAATCGATAATCCACGCCCTGGTTATAAAGGCAGGCTTTTAAAATATGAGAAAGTGATGTTGTTGAGATGTAATATTATTGTCTTCCCTTAAAATACAGATCACGTTCTACGAAGAATCGTGTAGTTATTTGCTTACAAGGTGAGCCAAATTTTTCCTTCCCTTCGCAATATAATATTTCTACCATCCCTTCGAACGAAATTAAGTATTTTTCGTATAAATTAATTTCGTAAAATTGATTAATAGATATATTCAATGATTTTATATGATAAAACATTAAATTCAAATTTAACCCTTGTGTGTATAAATCTTGATTATTCTTTTTTATTATTTAAATCAAGATAAATTTTCGCTATCTGAACAATTTAGTAATTACTTGCTTCTTCTTCTTTTTTCCTTCTTATCTCCTCTCCTGTCGTAGGGAGAGATTTTTTGAAACCTATATGTAAATCAAAACAGGAATATTTTATATAATGCATATTATTTGTATTTTTATGTATTTTATTGCTTTATATAGTTTTTTTTATGAAATATTATACTATATTATTTATGTATAAGTAACATGTATTCTTGACACATATATATACTTTATATTTGTATAATAACGATTTTTAATTTCTTACATTTGATAAGCTATTACTACTACTACCATAACGCCATTTCCCCGTAGGGGTAGGCAGAGAGAATGGACCGCCACACACGTCTATCCTGGCATACAATCCTAGCCTCTTCCACATTCATACATCTTGTCATACATGCCCTTCGGTTCTGTCTGCTTTTGACATGACCAGACTTAAGATTTTGGTTTATCTGATCATGCCACGTCTTCCTTGGTCGTCCTCGTCTAACGTTGCCGTAGGCATTTACAATTAAGTAGCTTTAGTTTTTCTTTTTTGTTATTGTTTTATTAGGACTATTTATGCTCTAAAGATAAAAAATCTCCATCTTAGAACAGGCTGAGACATGTTAGATGAAGACTATTATAAACAGAGAACACTCCGTTTTCATTTTACATTAATTAGTTTTATATAGATTCCCTGATATTAAGTATGTATACTAATTTTTCTGCAATAAATTTATAAAATAAATGAATAAAAAATAGTGTACTACAGATTTAAAGCTTATTTTTGTTTCAAATTTTGTATGAAATTAATAGATTCTATATTAATACCTAGAAGATGTACATATCCTTCTTATTTTCTGAAACTGAACGGCTTGCGTAGGAAGAAATAACCTTAAAGTAATATGCCCGCCCTTATATTATATAAAACTTTAATGGATTTTTCTTAGAAATACTGTCTATCAAGGTGCACTGCATGACATAATCAATACTATTTTGAATATCATAAACGCTTCTACTCACACAAATTTAAAATACACATTTGGTCATGATAATTTGGACAATTACAATACGCGTTAGTCAGGGAATCTTCATGTGTCTATGTTTCGCTCAACGAAGATCAGCAGAAGGTCTCTGGAAAATATTGGCCATTCCAAATTTAATAAACTGACCGATGAGCTAAAACACGAAAAGTCGAATAAAAAATCCAAAAGTGTCGCAATTAAAAAATATTACTTAAATCTTTTTGATAGTGATAGTTTTTAATGTATTTGATATATATGGTGTAAAGTACTGTGTTTTATGTTTCTTACACAATGTTTTCTTAATATTTTGGATGTTTTGACTATGTATGATATTATGTACTGTCACAAAAATGTTTTCTTTATATGTACGGTCCTATACAGGTTTTTTTTTAATAACTCCTGGGAGTATAATATGCAATATATCATGTATTATATGTTTTATTATGTTGTGTTTATGTCTTTTGATTTTTATAAAGTAAAATAGCTGCTAAAGTTGTTTATTGTGGCTTGACATGGGCATAGCCCAAAAAGCTTTAATAAGTTCATAAATATTTTATTTTGTAATTTTGAATGAATAAATAAATAAATTATAATAAAAATAATAAAAAATAAGTGTATTTAAAGTGTAAAATAAATTAATAAATTTGATGATACAAAATTATATTTTAAAAATACATTATAAAATATTGAATTCAAATTTCATCGTCATCATTATTCTCTTTTTGCACCTGACGGTGCATGGAGCACTGCATTGGTACACAAATCGGAGCGGATCTTGATAATTTTTGTTACATGAAGATAAGATGATCAGTCTTACGCTCTAGGTACGAGTTCAGAGACTACGAAATATTCTGGTGTGAAAACACCCTTTAAAATAAATATTTCATAAATATAAATATAAATCTTAAAAGAGAAGATTTAATACAGTTGACTGGTATTTCACAAGAGATAGATCGTTAAAAAAATACGGAAGTCTAGGCAATTACTGGATTTATAATCAGTTTTTAAAATTTATCGTCATCTTAAACAAACCTTTATCCGCACCTTGTGGTGCATAGGGTACTGCATTAGTAAAGTAAAGATCATCTTTTACAGGGAAGCAAGATGATCAGTCTAGCTCGTAGGGTAATGATCAGCGCGTTTGCCTACCATGCGAGAGGTTTCAGGTTCGATTCCCGACATGGTTGAGATAAAATATTCATTCGAAAAGGTGTTTTTACACTTGAGTATTTTATAGTCCCTGAACTAGCGCCTGAAGCGCAACACTGATCATCTTTACCAAACATAACGAAGGAGATTTGTCTTGTGCTTCAGGTGCTACTAACAAGGACAGTTTAATGTTGTGTATGGCATCCTTATAATTAAATATTTAATGTAGACACTCCCAGAAATTGAACCAAAGTACTCTTTGTGGTTGACTTTTTGTTACCAGATTTTCCTTTTCAGGATTTGTACCCGAGGTAAGTCATCAACTTGAAAACACTCATCCAGGGTTCTGATTTTATTTGACAAACATCACTGTATTCTTCAACCACCGGAATAAATACTGTACCTCAGAAGCAAAGGGATGCAAATCGAAACGTAAAATGTTTAAAACATGCCTAAAAAATCTACTTTCTCTATGTTATTTAAAGCATTCATTTATTTATTTATTTATTAAGCTTTATTAAGTTAGTTCATAACATATTAAGAACTAATATAAACTTTTAACAATACTACAATTTTTATCAAAATTTCTCAATAACATTTTTTCTTATTAATTTTAAAAATATTGTTTTTTTCTATTTCCTTTATTTCTTCAGGTTACTCATTGTACAGCTTCAATCCCTTGTACAATGAGTTTTGAGATTCTGTTTTTTTTCCTCATTGGTAAATTATATTTATTCCCATTAACTAAAAAAAGGAGGAGCTTAAGGAAAAGTTTAAAGTACTCGAAAGAAGCATTCTTAATCTTCTTGCACTTCTCAGATTGCTGACGACACTAAGATTCTCAAACAGATTGACAGCTCTTCCGATTGTTCACTATTACGATCTGATTTATTGTCTTCTAGCACCTGGTGCTCATCCAATAATCTACATCTCAACTTAAGTAAGTGCAAGGTTATGAGATTTTTCGTCTGGAAAATCCAAACATATACGACTACTGACTGAACGATAAAATATTATCATCTGTGTCTAGTATACGAGATTTAGGTATTAAACTTAACACTATACTTTTTTTTACAATTCATATAGAACATGTTATAAATAAATCCTTAAAACTCCTTGGATTTATTAACAGAAGCACAACTGACTTCAAACATATCAATACCTAAGTTTCCTAGTTTGTCCGCACCCAGAGTATTTCTCTTTTATTTGGTCTCCATATTATGATGTTCACATCAAAAATATTAAATCAGTTCAACATCGATTAAAAAAAAAAGATAGGCTGGAGGTTGGGCTTATCCAGATACCTTAATTTAGCTTAAATATATCTTCTCTTCAAGACCATTTAAATAAGTCCTACCTAAAATTTTCAACTCACTCTTTGATACGCCTGAACTACTGAGCTTAATAAAATTCAATATCCTAACTAGAAACCTCAGACAAAACTTACTCTTTCATACAGATAACCATAGAATTAGCTATGGTTTTCATTCCCCTATGCTCAGAATTCATAGGTCTGCCAGCAAACATACCAGTCTTGATTTCTTTGATAACAAGTTGTCTTTTTTCAAACGATCACTGAATCAAATTCAATTATAAACACATCTCTCCTACTTCCACTCCCATCAAGTCTACTATATACCATTGTGTCTTTCTACTTTACTTTATAATAAATTTCTATGTTTAAATATGTCTTTAAAAATGCCTATTGAGCGTAAATAAATAAATAAAAAAATCCTTTGCAGCTCAATTTCAACAATCTTCGAAGTCCGAGGATATAGTAATATTATTTTAGAGATTTTAAAAACAAAATTATATGTATATAACAATTAAAAAAGGTTAGATGTTATTTACTTATTTATTTATTTTATTTATTTTATTTTATTTTATTTTATTTCATTGGAAAGCCAAGAAGAAGTTTAAAAATTGAAAAATTGTTTTCAGGCGTTGTTTAGTATGTAAAATAATTCAGTCAGATGAATCTCTTCACAACAATAAAGGTTTCAGCTCTTTAACTTCTCTAAAATCAACAAATGGAAGAATTGAAGATATATGGATGTAGCATAGGCAAAATGGTGAGTGTTACACAGTGTGTAAAGTGGCCACTTAAATCAGCCAATGACAGGTCATAAGCCCTGTAAATGCCTTGACTTCCATATTCCCTTATTTGAGGTATTCTCCATCCGTGTTGTAATTTGTTATTTCGAAAAGTTTCTCTATTTCTCTTAACTAATTTGCCAAGTGATTTTTTTAACAAGTTTGTACTCATTTTAATTGTTATTCAAACCATTGTTGCTAATGCTGAATATTTTATCTACAATTTAACGAATCAATGTAATTTCTGTAGCTGATATATAACTGTTGTAGCTGGCGAGATTTTAAAATTCTGAAAATGTAAAATGACATTTCACAGCAATAAAATGGGGTTCGTGGTCCTAAAATATAAGAGATTCACAGTCATATGAGGGCAATATTATTGTAAATTATGATATTCAAATTTCATCAAGTACAAAAAAAACATAATTTTGTAATATATCAAATGAATGTCATCAGAATTGTATAATATTTTTTTCCGGGACTTTACGAGTATGTCAAGGATTCTCATCGTTCTAGTTTCTAGAGTTGACATCTATATATGATGTTTTATATTCCATGACTGCTTTTCATATTTATTATCAAGAAAACGATTTGCTCTCGCTAAGGAAAACAATGTTTTACGTCGATTGAGTGTGTGTAAAAAAAACGCAAATTTCAGTTTATTTGTTATTTTATCACGTCATTTGGATGTTATTGATTTATTAACGGACTAAGTCCATTCAAAAAACGGCAAACACAAATTCTTATCCTTATAATACGTACAGGCACAATTGAAATAAACTTCAAATAGATAAATTAAAGCTAGGACAAAAAACAAGTAACAGTTACTACCTCGAGACAAGATCTGGTCTATCTAAGTGATTGTTTAAATCTAGAAAGACTGGCACCAAAAAATTCCAGATCTTGTCTCGAGTGCATACAACGAGACACAATCAGGACATTGGTGCATCCAGGGCATAGTTTGTGCTATGTTGATCAAGGAACAGCACATAATTATGCCGCAACCCGGGGATCGGAACATTAAATGCCACTTGTTCCAATAACGATGGTACATCAATCAAGCTATTTAGTGAATTGAACATAAATATAGAGTCAATGATATTTCTACGTTTAACTAGACTAGAGATTTTTAACATTGACTCCATTTCTCTGTAAGTGTAGTCTCCTCTCTCGAGGCCAATCATCCATGTTACTTTTCTTAGCAAACGATGTTGCACCGATTCGATATGATTCATCCGGCCTACATAGAAGGGATACCAGATCACGGAGGCATATTCTAAAAAGTTAAATGACTTATTGACCACAGTATCAATATGTTCATTAAAGGTAAATTTACAGTCCATGATAACTCCGAAGTTCTTAATAGACTTGACTACATCAAAATAGATAGTTTTGATTTTGTAATCAAAGTTTGCCAATAAGTTTTTTTTAAATGAAATAAAAAATTGTGACGCCCAAATATAAGAATTTATGTAACGGGAGTGCGGTTAAGTTTCTGATTAGGCAAGCAGTTACTCGGTACTATCTACTAAAGTACTACCATTAGAGAACTCGTAATTCGAGTAAAGCTCTTTGAAATAAATTAAAAAGCAATTTCATGTCATAATTTAATATTTTTTTAGTATTCATGTTTTAAAATTTCGAGCCACAGCGTCCTAAAATCCGAAGTGACGGAACAAACGAGTAAAGCCTTGGCAGCATATTGATGCCTAAGAAATATCGTATGGTACGATAAACGTATGCGGATCAGAAGCAAGATTTGGATATACAAAACGTATGTCAGACCAATCATGACGTACTTAATGGAGACGAGGATAGATACAGTAAGAACAAAACAAAAAGAGGAAAACTAAATAAGCGCCCTGAACATCAGAGATGAAAGTACTAAGGGCAATTGCAGGGAAAACTCTAAGGGGCAGAATCTGGAGTCAAGAAGTTAGATAGACGTAATAATTTATGGACGGACTATTCGCTTGATAGGCATATATTTTTCGTTTCAAACAGGTATTGCATATTCATTAGGTCTATAACTTAAAGATCAAGATTTTTTTAAAGAAATTTGAGCGTTTATTAAAGATAATCTTGTTATCAAAGTATTGTTCATTGGAAGTTTCAACATTTTTCCATCTTTCTGGCAACATCTTTTGAATCAAAGATCAAATCAAGCCAATTTTTGATGGCTTGGACTGAAATGAAGCGAATTCCGGAAGGTGCATTCTGCATCGACCGAAACAAATGAAAGTCAGGAGGCGCTAAGTTTGGACTATATGGCAGGCGGGGCAGAACTTCCCATCCGCTAATTTCTAAAAATTTTAACGGGTTAAGCAACATGTGGCCGAGCATTGCCATGTTTGAAAATCAATGTCTCATGTCTGGTCTTTTATTCCGGCCATTATTCCTACAATGATATCTTTAAATGAATCAGTTGTTGTAGGTACAGCTCTCCAATAATGGTTTCACTTGGTTTTAGAAGTTGAAAATCCACAACTCCCTTCTGGTCTTCATCTTCAAACTTATTCGTCTGTCCAGGCCACTTTTTGTCTTTGACATCAAAATCGCCACTTTTAATACGCAAGAGAATGTTTGCCATACAATTCCACGAGCAAACAATGACTTTCGGCTGTAGTTTTCTTTGCAAAAAAGTGACTCGGCAAAACTTCCCGCAAATGCTGTTTTTTTCGCCAATTTTCAAAATTTTCCATAATTTAAAAAAAAATTATTTATTTATTTATTTATTTATTAACGGACATTGTCCATGTATACAATTTATAAGGTTTAAATATTACAATAAAAGAATAGTTTAAAACATTTAAAAAAAAAAGAAAGAAGCATTGACAAACATAAGGGACATCGAGACAAGATCTGGACTATTTATTTAGTGCTCGTCAACTTCCATAGTTTATGTCCTATGCCTTCAATATAGAAGCTAGATTTCCAAATGTCTTATTTATTTATTTATTAACGGACATTGTCCATGTACACAATTTATAGGTTGTAAATATAACAATAAAAAAATATTTAAAAACATTTAAAAAAAAGATAAGAACCATTGACAAACATAAGGGACATCAAGACAAGATCTGGACTAGTGCTCGTTTAAATCGTTGTAAACTTAAACCAAAAAAGTCCAGATCCTGTCTTGAGTTAACAATACGACAAAGGCGGGTCATTGGAGAATTTAGGCCATAGTTTGTTCTATGCTGATCGATGAACAGCACTTCGTTGTTTCTCAATCTACGAGTCGGAATATTGAATTTTACTTGTCCCAGTAATGATGGAACATCGATTATACCATTTAGTATGCCGAACATATATATGGAGTCAATATTAGTTCTACGTTTTTGTAGACTAGAAATATTTAACATTGACTCTATTTCAGCATAAGAATAATTATCTCTCTCTAGTCAGAGCATCCACGCTATTTTTCGAAGCAAGCGATGTTGGACTGATTCAATGTGATTTATGCGATTGACATAGAATGGAGACCAGACCACTGAGGCATATTCAAGAAGAGGGCGAACAGTTGAGCAATAAAGAGTTTTGATTGTACGGACATTAGTAAAATCAGAGGATATTCAGTTAATGAAGCCAAGTAATTTCAGTGATTTATTTACGTTTTTATCTATATGCTCGTTGTATGTCAGTTTATAGTCCAAAACAACTCCTAAATCTCTGATGATGCGCACAAGCAAATCAAACACTGTTGACTGATTTTGACAACTTATGAATAGAGCTTCAAAATGACCTGTCGATCATTTGTTACATGAATGTATTAGTTTTATGCCGTACGTCGTTATATTTTTTTTCGACATTTCGGATTGCATAACAGGGTTCTCCATGATGTTGTTTGTATAGATACATACGTACAGTTACGTGCTAAGAATTTGTACCATGTCACAGTCATTTCAATATTCAGCTTGTTTGTCTGAAAGCTGTGTCGTCTCACAGTCGACACTTTTATGCGATTTCTTTATTACTGGGTACCAGGTTGATTTTAATCGGATCCCATCATCTCTGTTTATACTGTCGGGATGTTCGTAAATCTAAATGGCTTCTTTTACCGATCTAATTTAGCGATTCTTCGGCCTCCCCAAGATAACCGGCTCGAAGAAAAACTTATGTCTTGTTGAAACGCGGTGTTTAGCCAGACTCAACTTTAAGAGGTATGGATAAAACAACAAATTGTATAATATATTAATTTTTAAGATCTTATTCAATTAAACTAATTTATTGGTGAATTCTCGAATATCACTACCACTTTCAGCATCATTTTCTTTTTTTCAAACATTTTACATAAATCTTGTTTTTGTTATTATGTATGAACAAACCTTCTTATCAATATGATGCATTGAAAAAACCCTGTTATTATGATGTATTGACAATCTTTATTATTACTGTCATGTATGAATAAACCTTGTTTTTAATATCATGTATGAACAAACCTTATTATCATTATAATGTATTGACAATTTTAATTGTTAGTATCATTTATGAACTAACTTTTTTATTATAATCACGTATGAAAGGACAATTATTTTATTAACAAGCATGATTTTCATTTTTTAAAACATGTTCAATAAATCTCGTTTTTGATATCATGTATCAACAAACCTTGTTGTTAATATGATGTATTAAAAAAAATCTTGTTGTTATGGTGTATTGGCAATCTTAATTCATTTTAACGTCATTTTTGAACTAACCTTTTAATTATAATCATGCGTGAAAAAAAACATTTTTTACAATCGTGCATATTTTTTTTATATTCGGTAATATGTTAAATAAACCTCATTTTTGTTATCCTTTATTAACACATCATATTATTATTATGATCTATTGACAAGCTTTGTTATTATTGTCATTTATGAACTTACTTTTTTATTACAATGTTGCATGTTAAATTGCCGTTATATAAACCTTGTTTTTATAATTATGAATGAACAAACCTTGTTTTGAATAACATCCATGAATAAACCTTGTTATTAATATAATTCACGAATAAACCTTCTCATTACTATGTTTTATTTTTTTTCCACTTGCGTTTATTTCTTATTTCAAAGAATTAAAAATATGCACACATTTTTTTTGTAGAAAAGGATGGGGTGCGTCAAAAATTAACATGTCAAAATGGAAAGCTTACTTAAAAAAAATATTCTGGCTTACCTGGTATGAGGTTGGCGATGAATGTGAAGGGTAGGCAGAGAACGTTGACCAGGAGATCAGCGCAGGCGAGGTTGACTATGAACAGGTTGGTTGGAGATCGCATCCTCGGGGACCTTACCACTACGGCAACCACAAACCCGTTACCCACGAGTCCGAGGCCAAACACGGCACTGTACGCCAAGCTGCAAAACAAGATAAGTATTATAATACAGCACATCACTTTACCAACAGAGGAATATTTTCATTTAATGAAATGAACAAAGAAATAAAAAGTGCAGTCCAGAAAACAACATATTAAAGAAAGAAGTCAAAACAAATTAATAATATTAATTAAATAGTTCTCGCCCTCCAAGCCCAGGTCTGTAAAGAGCCCGGCTGCTGTGTGGAAGGCGAGAGTTCACATTATGCTAAATCTCCCCCTCCAAGCTCAGATCCGTAAAGTATCGGGCTATTAGGTAAGGGATGAGCTCTTTAACATCCTCAAGTTTAATCAATGGTCCCCCGAAGATGACGCTCCTTTCTTTTAAAAATGTATAGCATCACATTTACATAGAATGTGTATAAGTGTGTCCCCATCTGCATTGCATAATTTGCATCTAGAAGTTTCGAAAGGGATTTTTTACGGACACATTTTTTTTTCTTTTACGTATTGAAAACGTAATTTAAATATATTTTTTAAATCTTTTTTAAAATTAGATTTATATGTTATATTGTATACTTATATTATTTATAAATAAACTTAACTATGTAAAATTCACTATACTACCAACCACGATGTGAATAATCTTATAACCTTCACACATGCTGTGCTGTCCTTGTACAGTGACGCAATAGCCCTTGTCAGGTTATCATTCAATGTCAGGTTTCCATGCAGTGTATTTTGCACCACTAAGTGTGTAAAAGAAAATTTTGATGATATTCACGGAGTTTCAGGGCTGAACCCCGAAACTTCGTAGGAACGTTCCTCATGATAAACTTTAAAAAAAAAAAAAAAAATCCATAACTTTAAAAAAAAGTTTTTATGAAAAAACGAATAAATATGATTTGAATATGAAGTCAACCCTTAATGTCTCAGACTAGCATCCCTTCCACAAACTCCTATCCCTCCTCTACCCAGTCGCTTCTATAGTTCGCATCCGGTGCAAATCGCTTCGTTGGTCAAATGCGTTTTTAATCTCGTTTTAAATATTTTTTTACATTGATTTTCAAAGGAAACTAAATAGTGTAAAAATATGGAATTAAATAAAATGTGAATAATATTTCTCATACTAATTGAAAGTTAATATTATATATGGGGTATGAACATTAGCGGTGTCAGTTTTTTTTCCAAATAAAGAGAAAAAGAAGACACAAAAAAATGCAACAAATAGTCAATAATGAATTCCCTTTTACTATTTTAAAACAAATTAGACAATAATTTATAGCATCATCATCGCATACTGCGTAAATATCGCAAGCAGCTACGGCACATTTATTTCCTCGATTGGACGCAAACAGAAGGGGGTGCCAAAAATGCTTACTTTCGTCTATTTGCCATTCAATTTTAAAGACTTGTAATCAAATAAAATAATATGTGTAACGTAAAAGTAAATACAATATCTTGTAGACAAAAAAAATCTAATAAAGTTGAAGTTACGAAGCGACTTTTACTATTTAAGTTTACTTTTTGCGCTCATTTATTAAATTTGGAAAAAAAGGAAACAATTTTTTGAACCTAAATATGTTGGAAAATGGACTGTTTCCGTGAATTGATGTAAATTTAAATAAAAAAACATAACTAATTTGTCATTTGAAAATTAGATTTTTCCGATATAAATTTATTACAACAGACAAAAAACATTTTTGAAAAGAGAATATGGAAGCCAAGGTATTTACGAGGCTTATGACCAGTCATTGGCCGATTTAAGTGACCACCTTTACACATTTCCTCAACTTTTCTATCTGTTGACTTTTGTAAAGTAAAAGAGCTGAAACCTTTGTCATGTGAATGAGATTCATCTGGCTGAACCAATTCACCTATCAGTCAACGCCTGAAAACAATTATCTAATTTTAATAATTGTTTTTTTTACCAATAAGTTAATTCAACAATGTTTTGTGTATGTTTAAATACTTGCAGACAGGCTGGATTTCCTTCCTGTAACCATTTGAACATACTAAAAATATTGTCAAAATTTTCAGTTTACGAGGATGCGACCAATTTTTTAAGCATTCTGCTCAGAAACATTGCCAAACAAAAGGTTGTCTTGTTTTTATTGTACACTGTCGTAAAACACAGGACTGCTGTCGTCAAGATCCTTTAAGGACGATTTATTAGTGTTCGAGTTGCAAACTGCCTCAAACGACCCATTTTATGACGCAATCCACCAGGACTACAAAACTTCTGCCAAGGTTAAGGATTTGAATACATTCGAGATTCCTTCTCTCCGCAGTATAATCGGTCATCATTTCAACAATGTTTGAGTATGTCTAAATCCTTGCAGACTGGCTGGATTTCCTCCCTAGGGAGTTATTCACATTTAAATTTATTTCAACAGAGGGGAAATATTTTTGAGAAAGGAATATGGATTTCTAGGCATTTTTAAATTAAAAAAAATATTGTTTTTTTTTGTTTTCTTACAGTATACATAAGAGGTTAAACAAAATATTTAAAAAATAATGCATAATTACATAGCAATGAAATACATGTAAATAGTAAACAAAAAAAATACACAAAGGTATGGCCTGTTCGTGGGTATACAAGAAAATTTTAATGAATTTTTGCTCCTATAGTAAAGTGGCCACTTAAACCAGCCAATGACAGGTCATAAGCCCTGTAAATGTGCTGTAAACTTTATATATCCTTCTCAAAAATGTTTCCCTCTCTGTTGAAATAAATTTAAATATGAATAACTCCCTAAGGAGGAAATCCAGCCAGTCTGCAAGCATTTGGACATAATCAAACATTGTTGAATTAACCACCTGGTAAAACAAGAAGTATGAAAATTGGGAAATTGGTTTCAAGCGTTGATAAAGGTTTCAGCTCTTTTACTTCACAAAAGTCAACAGATCGAAGAGTTGAGGAAATGTGGATGTTCAAACATGGGCAGAATGGTGAATGTTACAATGTGTGTAAAGTGGCCACTTAAACCAGCCAATGACAGGTCATAAGCCCTGTAAACGCCTAGACTTCCATATTCTCTTCTCAAAAATGTTTTCCCTCTCTGTTGAAATAAAGGTCATCATTTCTCTTGAAAGGATACGCCGTGCCCGACGATTCTGATGAATAGATATTTGAACATTATTTTTATGTTTTTTTACATTAGTGCAACAGACTAGCAGATAAAATAAATATTTGTTTCTTGTCGCGCGAATGGGGACATTCAAATTCAGAATAAAGAAGTTCAGTGTTACGGGAAATTGGATTAAAAAAACGTTCTCTTGCCCGCGGTTAAAATTAAAGCATTTAATTGTAGCGCGAAGTTTCTCGAAAATGTATGTTTTTTTTTCAAAATACTTTGTGTTGAAAATTAACTATTTTAAAACTTCATAGGTTCTGGTCAACAACGGTTTAGAATAGCCAATTGTTTGTATGTTGTGATAGATTTCCATTTTCAGGGAATCTACGCTTAGCGTAAGAGGTTTTCTTTTTAAATGCCAGTTTAACTCACGACACAAAATAATAGCGATGATAATGCGGTAAAGAAAAATAAAACAACTTTTTTGGTTTTGTTCGATAGTCGATTGACAAATGAAATATTATGATAATAAAAAAATAACTAAATATATAATTATTCTCCTATCGTTTTTAACTAATCTAATGTCCATTAAGCTCAACTGTGGAATCATCTCCCATCCACTATCAAAGACATTTCTAGAGTATCTTCGCTTAAATCCCGCCTAAAGAATATTTTTTTTCTCTTCTTTAATCTTATTTTCTTTCATGCCTTTTTTTCACTTTTCAATTGAACATTATTGTTAATATGTTTCTTTTTTGGGTAATGCCGCGTGTGTTGGATTTGTTGCGACGTTTCAGCAACCATTGCAGGGGCCATCTTACATAGGAGGTACATAATATAATGTAAGTAATATATACTATAAATTGATATTTTTCTGTGGTTCTGTGTGATACTACAACTCTCATCCATGAAATCAATTCAAAATATGTAACTTTGTGATATATTATATTATAAAGATATATTATTCATTATTTAGATATATTAATTCATTGAAAAATAAATATAAAATACCACAATGAATTCAGTCGATATTAGGTGTTCAATTGAAATGTCAACTGGCCGAATTATTCTAGTAATTAATAGTGCTAAAAACGGTCGCGTGGAGCGCTATATGTCCTGAAATATGACGCCTGAAAGTTATTATGGTCTAATGTCAAATGTACCATCTCAAAGAAAAATAGTCCTTAAGAAACAATGTTTGAAATACTGTTTTCCAAATCAAAAATCTTCAAACAATTTGTGTAATCTGCTAGTTTAATTTAGGAGAAATAACCCGCACTGTGGTTAAGACATTCAAAATATAGTATATTTATTTGTATGAAAAAATAAGCTGGAATAATCGGCTAGTTTCTTAGCTCACCGCAGGCGCTGAGCGCGCTTTATTGAAATTTATATTTCTATTAGGATAAAAATACAAACGGCGGAAATGATTTAAAATAAATGTTAATTATTTATTTATTTTTCTCTAAATAAAGTTGCAATAAAACATTATTATGGTTAGTCAAATTTAATGGTAAGCTGGGCATAATCGCTTCTACACACGGTTCGCCCTTGCCATTTTCAGGGTAAACTGAGTGTTTTGTAGAAAAAAGTATGTGTTTAAGTACTAGTAATTTGTACCGTATCACAGTCGGCAGTAGGCACATATCTATTAGTTTTTGTAGTATGTAGTGCTGGGAACCATGTTGAGTTTAATGTAAGCCCGTCGTCTTTGTTTATGTTATTTGGGTGTCTGTGTATTTCAATTGCCTCGTTTATTATTCGTGCACTGTAATAACTGGGTTTATGTAAAATTTTCGGTTCGAAGGCGAAAACTTGTCCAGAGTCCATAAAGTGTTCTGCGATTGCAACCACCCCAAAAAAGAAACATATTGATAACAGTGACCGTGAAAACCTTCGCACCTAATAAATTGGTTGGTTTCAAAGAAAATATCCATTTGGCAAAAAGCCAGCAAATGGGCAAACATACTGCACGTATTATGTAAAAGTTATTTATTTATTTATTTGGTTTACAAACAATGAAAAAATAATACACAATACACATAAATATTGAAACAATTTAAAAAATTGACACTACTTATTTTTCATCAATTACATGTAAACACTAACTAAATACATATTTATATAAAATGAGCAAAATAAATTATTACCAAATTACAACAGGGATGGAGAATACCTTAAATAAGGGATTGTGGAAGTCAAGGCATTTACAGGGCTTATGACCTGTCATTAGCTGATTTAAGTGGCCACTTTACACACTGTGTAACACTCACCATTTTGCCTATGTTACATCCATATATCTTCAATTCTTCCATTTGTTGATTTTAGAGAAGTTAAAAAGCTGAAACTTTTATTGTTGTGAAGAGATTCATCTGACTGAATTATTTCACATACTAAGCAACGCCTGAAAACAATTTTTCAATTTTTCAATTTTTAAACTTCTTCTCGGCTTTCCAATGAAATAAAATAAAATAAAATAAAATAAAATAAATAAAATAAATAAAATAAATAAATAAGTAAGTAACATCTAACTTTTTTTAATTGTTATATCTATATAATTTTGTTTTTAAAATAAACTATATCCTCGGACTTCGGAGATTGTTGAAATTGAGCTGCAAAAGATTTTTTTAATTATTTATTTACGCTCAATAGGCATTTTTAAAGACATATTTAAAGATTTAAATTTATTATAAAGGAAAGTAGAAAGACACTTTCACATTTTTTAACTTCTTCTTGGACCAGTTAGTTTCATTGCAATATTTGAGTATTTTAGCCAAAGACAGGTCATAAGCCCTGTAAATGGCTAATCATAATCCCTTATTTAAGGTTTTCTCCATCCCTGTTGTAATTTGTTAATCTTAATGACTCCCAAAGGGGTGAAATCCAGTTTTTTGTCTACAAACATTTGCACAAACTCAAATATTGTAATAAATTATTAAATTGAATTTAAATTATTGTAAAATTTTTAATACAATTGCAAAAATTGTACCAATTAATAGTAAAATAAACATGAATTAAATACGTATTATATAATATAAAAACGCATTTTGTATGCATTTCTTAAACCTAAACAATCCAGCGTGAAAAATGTCGATCTATTCGTTTTCAATGGTGTTGTATAATCTGCACATTCTTGACACTAGGTTAAAGAAGGACACATTGTTCTTAAATGAATCTATGTGGAATGTTTTTGGGTTCCTCAAGGTATGACCATTTGGAACACACATTTTTATCGTACTTAACCCTTGTGTGGCTGTGATGTCACACTAGTCGACATAGGACACTCTCTTATTTTTAAATATAAATATCCATCTCTCTTATTTTTTTAAATTCTCTAATAATCTTTAAATGGATATTTTCACATCCGATTTGGAAAGTAAATTTTCTATAATTAATTCAGCAACACATCTATACACATCCCTTATACAAGAGAGAGCACACAGATAAAAGTCATAACAAGGAAGACAGAGACGCTGTTCTGCGGTAGATGTTGTCTTGAACAGATCCAGTCTTCAGTCGGTTGATGACAGTGATGGAGGACGCACGCGCGTAACACGAGTGGCGGATTTGCTACTTTTAATTTATTTTGCCATAACAGGGATAAATTATATGTTTATTTGCATAAATTGTGAAAAAGAAATTATAAAGCAGTATGTCTCTATGTTTTTTTTCAAATGTCTGAACTTTAAAATATTCCGTCTCTTACTAGTGGTAACACGATGTTACATCACCGGGGGCAAAGAGATTATTTACCACAGTCTTTTAAGAGTTAAACAGCTTGAACTTTCTAATCTAACATTTACCATCTTATATAAATATAACAAGTCATTTACTTTTTTTCTAGTTTCTAAAGTTTTGAAGTTAGTGTTGGAGTCTTTTCATAACTATTTATTGTGGAACCCAATCGACATTTCTGTGATTGAAATTACATAAATAAATTAAAAAAATATGCCCAAAGCTCTATTTTCCCTTATCAAAAATGTTTTCCCTTCTGTTTCAATAAAAATTATAAATTAACACGTTTAAATGAAAATCGCCAAATTTCTGATTCAGGCTTTAGTCAGAACCGCGTCGATATGTAACTCTGTGATTTAGTACTGAATGAGCAAGTTCTTTAAGTACAGAAACTGGTTGCCGAATTTAAGCGGTTACACTAAACTTTAATAATATACCATTTTGCCAATATACCCAAAATCCAAATATCCTTTTTATCGACAAGCGAAAGTTTCCAGTAATTTATGGAGCTTCCAAAATTACTGTTTAATTAATATCGATCTTGCTCTTCCAATACTAACATACGTTTGGTTACAAATGTAATAATGTCGATATAATAACCATTCGATTGAGATTATTATTCCGGATAACTCTAGAGTACCTTTTTATTCTATTTTAGTACAGAAATTTCTTTAATAAGTAAAAAATAATGGCACGTGTTTGCAATTTTCTTTTATTAATTATTATATATTTTTGTCTTTTTTCAATGTACGTAAAAGGTAAAACAGAGTTTAAAAAAAGGATAATTACAAAGCAATGAAATACATATCAATAGTAAACAAAAAATTCCACAAAGGCATTAGCTGTTCGTGGGCAAGTGAAGTTTTTTGCTCCTATAATAAATATACATGTATAATATTTTTGTGTAATATGAGAACGATAAAATACTATGTTTTTTGAAAGATTAGGACGTACTTTTTAGTAATAAAAAAAAAGAAATAAAACTATTCCTTACTACTAAAAAGGAGGTAAAAAAATACATCATAAAAAATATTAAGTATCCTTTATTTAGTTTCAATTCAGGATAGCGCGTGTTCTTAAAAAGAAAAAAAACAAGTGCTTAACCTGTAAAATTTCAAGAAAATATTTCTAGCTCCTTCACTTGTTACATAAATACCTGTTCTAAACCTATTTAGATATTAGATTTTTATAAGAATATTACTGTTTTGTCATAAAAATGAAAAAAATGTCATCATCATCATTCCCTTTCCGCACCTAACGGTGCATAGGGCACTGCATTGGCACACCAATCGGAGCGTATCCTGATCATTTTTGTTACATTAAGGTAAGATGATCAGTCTTGCGCTTCAGGTGCCAGTCCAAGGACTATGCAATATTCTAGTGTAAAAATACTCTTTCAAATAATATTTCATATCAACCATGTCGGGAATCGAACCCGAGACCAAGAGGTGGTAGACAGATACACTGACCATTACACCACGAGGCCGACAATATGCAAAATATACCATTAATAAAATATATTACAATACAATTTAAAAACAAAATAAACAACAAAATAAATAATAAATGAGGGCTTCAATATCAAAGATAGCCAAACGCTAAAAATAGTATCAAAAGCGTCCAACTGCATATTTAATTATTTTAAAAAAAGTGTTAGTTATGTTAAAAAGTGTTTTGTTATGTTAGGCAATTGTTCAAAGTGTTGATGTCACCAAATTTTATCAAATAAAAAACAATTTTTGTAAATATTCTAATAAAAAAATGCTATTACCTACAGATTTTCGAAATTTCCACAAAAATATGTATGAAATCGTTTGACCATCTTTGATACTCAGGTCCTCAAATATTTTTTCAAAATAGGCTACTAACAATCTTGATTTAAAAAAGTAAAATTAGATTTATAGGAAAATTACTGATTTAAAAAACACAAAAAGAACAATAACAAAAATTCATTCTTGAAGGCAACCATAAATTATAAGAATCTCTTCCAGCTGACTTCTTACGATTATTCAAAGCCACTTTCTTAACTCAATTAGGAATTTATTTTACAAACTGATTCTTTGAACATACAATTTAATTTGACTCAAGTAAAATAGTTCATTTTCGGAAAACATGCTACAGATTCATTAAACTGAGTTATACGAACAGGTGAATGTAAGTTTTTTCCGAAACATCACTCCACTCTCTTTTTGCACTTCTGCTGAATACGTCTGTCAAGTAGTTTATCTGGAATGCACAGATTTGTCATTATTCCAGAGCTGAGTTCTGCAGCAACTGACACAATAAACAGGGTTTGTATCCAACCTCTGTGGAAATCGTAGCCGACGAAATTCCTGAATTATTTATTCATTGTTAAATTATATGTTGAATTCTGTTATTGAGAAAACTGTTCTGAGAGTAAAATTGAACTAGAACCATCATCATCATTCCTTTCCCCACCTAATGGTGCATAAAACACTGCATCGGTAAACAAATTGCAGCTTATCTTAATCATTTTCGTGTTACACGAAGGTAAAATGATCAATCTTTCGCTTGCTAGAACCATGGAAGAGAATTATTTACTCGATGGTTACTCCCATGTGAAAAATTTAAAAAGGAAATTGAACGTAGTCATGCAGAAAAGTCTATGATTTAAAAAAAACGGAGGTATTGGTGTTATCGGAATCTGTAAGGTCGATTCCATGTTCTGCTAAAAACAGCCAGGCCGCTTTCATACAAAAAACTGTAATTATCACTTTGTAAAAATATTGTTGATCACAAAAACATCATTTTTCAATTTGCAGAAAGTACCCACAGCACTGAAAAAATCTTACGGTTCTGATGGAAAGATTAATGCCTTTAGAAATCTATTTCTCTTAAATAAATTATAGTGAAAAACGTAAGTGTTCTGTATAATGTTTTCCTATTAATTAATCTAGTTATATAAATGATGCATATTTTAGTTGTACAAGTTCAATAATTTTAAAATACCTGTAATAAAAAAAACATGTTTCAATACGGAATGTCACGATATACATTCGAAGTTTGAATGAGGTATCCTTTTGTATTAGATCTGGCTGTTTTCTGCAAAATGCACATCTCAGGTTGTGTAATCAGCCAGTAAAAATCATTAAAACTGGTCAAATACATAAATAAATAAATAATGTTTTTTACTATAAAAAAAGTACGCATTATTTATGATTTGTCAAAGTTAAAAAATCCAGCTGTAGTGTAGGTTTGATTATCCACTTTTTTCACAAAAGTGCAATTATCTCAGTTTTACTTTTCTGTTGCTTTTCTGTGCTTTCTGCTTATTACGTTTAATTTTCCCGACTCGTGATTCTCTGACTAGTTAGGTCGCTTGCCTAACATGCATGAGATTTCGGATTTGATACAATAAGGTCAGCTTAAAATTAGTATATTAATTATTATCACTTAGTACAAGTGGAAATCGGAATTAGCTTTGTCCGGTAAATACGACGGGTGTGGTTGGATTTCTCATTTGAGCGTTTCCAAGTATATTCTAACTGGCCTTGCAATATGAAGCTGAGCGTTGTCATGCTGAAAAATTGCTTTGTCGTCTCTTTCCTCGTTTTGCGGCCGCCTTTCCTTCAATGCTTGGTTCAAACGCATCCATCGAAGTCGATAGCAATTTCCCGTGATGGTTTCATTGGGTTTAAGGAGCATATAATACACTACAACCAGCTAATCCCGGTGCAGAACAGGGATAATGATTTTCGGTGATATTCCGAAAAACCCTGGTCACCGTAAGTCTCCACAAAAATTCTAGGTGAGCAAGCTGTTAATAATTTTTAAACTTAGTAATTTAAGATTTGCCTGAACCATTTATTTATTTAACCATAATTTGAAATAAAATATTCGTAATCTTAAGACGGCTTGATAATAAATTAAGACTGAAATGAGAAAAGGATTTAAATTAAAAGCCCAATAGACAAATTACTTGTCATTGCAGATCGTGAAAAATCCTCGCACAGTGGTTTCTGTTGCTAGGCCTACAAGTTACCAAAAAGTAGGGTATTATGTAATTCCCAAAAAGTAAGATAATTCCCAAAAAACATTTGAAAACTTTCTCCTAGTAACAGCAGATGTACTTGAGATAAACTTGACACGGAACGTATAAATTCAAAGGAAAGATCGAAATACTAAAACAGAAAAATTTTAAACTGTTGAAGATATGATACCCTAATACCGAGAACAAATATTATCGTTTTATTTATTTATTATTTTGAATCTTCTAGTACAAAAATACATGCGCTTTTGCCGATTTATTGGTAAAAGTAACATCTTTCAGTCAACCAAAAAACAGAACAGAGTTTTTCTGGTCAAAAGAAAAACTTTTTTACAGATCGATTAACAAGAGCTGGTGTGTTCACAAAACTCACACAAACGCATTACAAATTTAAGGGTGCTGGTTTTAAAAATGTAATATTAAATTCTAACCAACTCTCCCTTCATTTTATTTATTTATTTATACACGGCATTTCTGAGATTTACATATATGTGGTATAAAGAGTGCTTAAAAATAAAAATATTAAAAAAAAAAATCGAGTATGTTTTATTAATATACTCATACTTTACACATTATTCATTACTTAAAATACATATATATTTTAAAGAAATTAAACAATAACAAAATACATTAATCAATCAAATTATAACTATTCCAACCCAATCTTCTGAAGATGATTTGCTATTTTTGATAAAAATATGTTGGTCACTTTATTTTTTAAGTTAGGCAGAGATAAACTAAATATATCAAAATGTGATGCATATTCATTCCCGGTATTCTGTAATCTAACAATAGGTGAGTTATATTGAGCTACCGTTCGATAATTATGACAATAAAATATTGTAGATGTTCTGCTTAATCTAGGTGGTACAAAGAATAAAATCAATTTCAGTAGATCATGGGTATCAAATATTTTGTAAAATCTCTGTTGGATTAGAGGGTTGTGTCTATGAAAAAAAACAATGGGTTAAGTAAATGAAATAAACATATTATTTATTTTTACTCGAGTACACTTTTTATTTAATATTTTGTGTTTATCTTATTATAGTGAAAAAATATTGCAATGAAATTCAAATGTAAGCCAAAAGTTATATTTTCATAATAGATTGTTTTAAGTGTACAAATAACGGGATTATTTGGTTATCAAGATGTATGTATATATATTTTCTCCAATAAAACTTATACTATACATTTAATATACTCTGTATTGATTGTTATTGTAATGAACACAAAATATTCAATTAAAAATGTACTTTTTAAAAAATAATTAATTGTACGTAATTTAAAAAAAAAAAAAAATTTGTTCATATACACACCCCTTTAATGCAAAGAAAGTTTTTAAAAATATTAAATAGAAGTTTTTTAAATCAACATTGTGTATTTTGAAAATGCGTTTTTGTACGTTTTGCGAACGCGCCTGCACTAGATAATTGACCAATGCATTCGTGACTAGATTAAATTAATGAGAAATCGTTTTTATAAAACAGTGTTTTTGATCTAAAGCTTAACACTTATGCATTGAATACATTTTATTTTATTTTTACTATTAAGAATCGCAGCAAAATACAGACGAACGCAAGAACACCCCATTTATATTTTATACCCATTTCATTAGCAAAAAACAAAACAATAGGAGTTGTCTCTGTCACGATTGATCGCGTCTGAGCGCGAGAGAGACAAAGGTTATTTTCATAATAATAGTCATACCGTACGCTTATTTACAGATACTACACAAGCGCAATGTGTGGATGTATTGTTTGCACCGGCTATTCCTAACAGACAGAACATTGAACAAGGCCAGTTTTCGCTACTATATATTGTGATTTTTTTAGATTAATTAATACCTTAATCTACGTTTGTGTATTTTGTGATGCTGTGTATTTTTAGTACTATATGGCGTTTAAAGCTGTTCCATCACTCAAGGAAGATTAAAGCATTCAAAATTTGTTGCTATGGAAAAATGCTCCTATTATTATATAATCAAGTACAAGTAGACAAGTGTAAAAGAACAAATAAAAAGGGGAATTAAAGTTCTTTCCACAAATTTTAAGAAGAGAGAAGTATAAAATAGTTTAAATCATTTTACAAAAAAAGGTTAAATGAAAACGCAATGTAGATGGAACACGCATCTCTTGGCTTAAAAATCTCCGTAGTTTGATTAATTTATTTATATTGGACCAAAATTGTCTTACTAAGCCACCGTAGTGTTATCATTAATAAATTAGAAATAATAACTTCATGGAACAGAAAAAAATCGATAAACGGAAAAATATAAACATGCAAAAATAACAAATCATATACAAATAATGGAATTACAAATCATACTTTTTAAATGTACATAATAAATAAAATGAATATTGTAGCGGTGTATTTTATTTTTGGATAGTTTTAATAAATAAACAAAACAAAAAAAAAATATTACAATGATATAGGGCGCAAGAGCGTTTGATAAATAAATATTTGAATCTAGTTTTTATGTCACTCTCTCGCAGTGCCTTCCTGAATACTGCGCGAAAAAGACAACTGCGCGTTGGACTGACTATGCCTCACTAAAATCTCTCCTCTTTTCTGCACCCTAAAACGCGGAAATACGGGAATAAAGGGAAAGTCGTACGGCGTATACTTTTAATACTCCTTTTAATAAAATATTATAACAAAAAGGCCTGAAAGAGGGGAAAACTATTATGAGAAAGGGTTGTATGGAGAGCAATTGGGTTAGAAATTCCATAAATAGTCATGTATTTAGCTAATTAAGAAACGGGTAATTTATTGTTTAAATTTGTTGCAATACAGAGGGAAAACATTTTTGAGAAGGGAATATGGAAGTCTGGGCATTCACAGGGCTTGTGACCTGTCATTAGCTAGTTTAAGTGGCCACTTTACACACTGTGTAACATTCACCATTCTGCCTAAGTATGAACATCCGAATTTTCTTAACTCTTTGATCAGTTTTATTTTGTGGAGAAAAAGAGCTGAAACCTTTAAAATATGGGTGAGATTCATCCGGCTGAACTAATTCACCTACTAGTCAACGCTTGAAAACAACTTTAAAACTTTTATACTTCTTCTTTTACCAGGTAGTTAATTCAACAATGTTTTGAGTATGTCCAAATGCTTGCAAATTTAAATATAAATAACTTCACAGGAAAGAAATTCAGCCAGTCTACAGGCATTTGGACATACTCAAAACATTGAAGTTTATAATTGTTGTTTTGGGAGCAGAAAATATTAAATATAAAAGGATAAAAAGTATAGAAATTGAAAAAATAAGATTTTCAGGCGTTGCCTAGTATGTAGGTGAAATAAATTAATGAGATGAATCTCATCCGCATAAATAAAGGTTTCAGCTCTTTAACTTCAAAAACACATGAAAAAATTGAAGGAATATTGATGTTCAAATATGGGCAGAATAGTGAATGTTACACAGTGTGTAAAGTGGCCACTTCAACCAGCCAATTAGAGGTCATAAGCCCTGTAGATGCCTAGACTTTTATATTACCTTCTCTAAAATGCTTTTCATCTTTTTTCTAATATGTTATGGGAAGGAACCTTTTCAACAGGTTTATTTTTTTATCTAAAAATATGCGTCGGTTTTAGGCACAGTACCAACGATAACGTAGAGTAACAATCATAATATTATGTAACAGGATTCTTTACGCGTATCACACGTAGATCTAACACGACTTTTTAAAATACATTTTCATTAAGGTGCCAGTCTAAACCCGACCTTGCTTTTGAACAAAAGAAAAAAGTGCTTTGCGCCACCAAGATAATATGGCAAATATGCTAAAAATAATTTAATGTTTCAATATTTTAATATGTTTCTCTTGTAATATTTTTATTTTTTTATTTATTATTAATAAAACAAATAATACATATAGTGCATATTATAACCCCAGGAGTTCTTCAGAAAAAAACTCATTCGAGACCGAACATATAAAGAAAACATTTTTGTGACAATACATGATATCATGCATTGTTAATGCATCCGAAACGGTAAGAAAACATTATGTAAGAAACACAAAACACAGTACTTAACACCATCTATATAAATTACATTAAAAACATCATATAAAAAATATCTTTTAATTGCGACACTTTTGGATTTTCTATTCGATTTTTTATGTTTTATCTCATCGGGCAGTTTATCAAATTCGGAATGTGCAGTATTTTCCAGAGACCTTCTGCCGAACTTCATTGAGCGAAACTTAGACACATGAACATTCCCCGAGTGACGCGTATTGTAATTTTGAATATCATGACCAAAACTGTATTTTAAATTTGTTTGAACAGAAAAGTTTATCATATTTAAAATAGTATCGGTTATGTCATGCAGTGGCATCACCTTGAAAAGAAGTATTTTTGTCTGTCGGTAGATATTCTTACATGAGAATCCCATGTCAGTCCAAGAATGTTTCTCAGAGTTCTATTCTGAATTACTTGTATTTCCGAGATCTGATTTTTGCTGGAGAAACCACATGATAGATGGGATAGGTGGGAATGTATCATAGCGTAATAGACGGTAAACAAAACGGAACGAGGAAGCAAGCCACGAAGTCTATGCAATACGCCAGTTACGGGTGCTATTTTTGTTTTTACACGTTCAAACTGGTAGCTCCATGAATGTTTGGAGTCAGTAAATAGTTCCAAGTATTAAGTGACATTGTTTTTTCAATATAGCCAGTTCCGAGGGAAATATTGATATTTAATTCCTGTTTTTTCCCAAAAATCATGGTATGAATCGACGTGGAGCTTTTTTGATTTTTTATAGCCTCAAGTTTTTTTATGGCAAATGATATGAGTAATATATATGTTTTTTCTTATTTCTACTATTAATCGCACCAAATAATACATAAATCACTTCATTGTATTACCATTTGCAGTATTTATTGTTTGTGATATTTTTTATGTATTTTTTTATTCCCGCACTCCCAGATGCATATTAAAAAAAAAACAAATACGCAATTGTCTCTGATAATGACATAATCCTAAATTAGAATATCATTTTGGATCGCCAAGACGAAAATTGCCAAGCACGCCGAACACATCTAACCATAGCAACGGCCACAGACAAAGTTAACAATGAATACAGATAAAAAAGAACAAAAAAATTTTTTTTACAATTGGACTCTCAAAACCAGGGAAATTGAAAAATTCCCGCTATTTTCTGAACACACCTCGTATTGTTTGTCTGATATTTTTTGTACTTTAAGCTTGTTTTTATGTAATTTTTAATTCGTTTTCATACTTTTTTTAGCTTGTATTATGTATTTTGAAATTTAAAAAAACTTTTTCCCTTTTACCCTTGTATGTAAATACCTTTTTAGCTTGTATTTTGGGTATGCAATTTTTAATACTTTTTTAACGTTTGCTTACTTTTTAAGCTTGGATTGTGTTTATTTGTTTTTTTTTAACTCACATATTTTTTAAACTCTATAATGAAATTACATATTTATTTATATTAATTTTTTTATCAAATATTTTAATTCTCAGACCATTTCGTAAAAGTAAATGGAAATCGAGTTGTGGTAGAGTGGCATCTGAACCTCGGACCTCATTTTTTAAACTTAATCATATACTTTTTAGCTTGAATTATTTTTATTATATACTTTTGGACTTGCTAAGTCCATTTCACAGAGATAAATACATTCCAATAATTGAAATTAAATACAACCAACGAAAATTAAAGCTATTTAAAAAAAATAACCATCTCAAGGCAAAATGTATAAAATGTACTAGACTTCCCTATTCTCTTCTTAAAGGTATTCTCCATCCCTGTTGTAATTTGTTAAGCATACTAAGAATAGCTTAGAATTTCAAAAAGGATTTTTAACGAATTTAAAAATGTGTTTTTTTTGCTATTAAGTTTGATTCATAATAAATAATAATTTTTACTTATATTACAATTTAAATTCAAAACATCTTTGAAATTAAAAACTATTCTCTGGATATCCCTAAATGAGTTTTTTCCAAAATCTCTTCGGTAACATATTAAATTAAATATATGTTTTCTAAAAAAAAAAAAAATAATTTTGAATGCGCATCCTTATTGTCGACGAAAACCGTAAAATATTTTTTTTCGAATAATTCAAACATGAAAAGGGATCTAATGTTAAAAAATAATAATACGGATTAACCCCTAATCTCTAAACGGCCGCAAGAGTGGATTATTACTGTCCTTGATGTCAGCAAAAAATAATATTTTATTTCATTACTTCGAGTTCATGGCGCGAAGCAAAAAATATCAACAGACTCATAATGTCATATAACCTTGGTTTGATTAATTTACTTCCTATTTTTTTCCTTCCTCTCTTTGCTTCTATTCTTCATTAATTTGATCAAATCTTTTATAACATTAAAATTTTGCCCAAATTGTTTACGTCAAATCTGTCAAAATCCAAGTCGCGATTCAAACCTAACCAAAAAGCGGCACACGTTTTGTTTTTTTAAATTATTTTTTGTTGTTGATGATCCCATTTTACTTTATAGTTATTTATTTGGATATGTCCATCCATATATTTTTTATTTTTTTAAATTTATTTATTTTGTTTATCTCCTTCATCTTATTCATCTTATTCGTTTTATTCATTTTAATCATTTTATTCATTTTAATCATTTTATTCATTTTGTTCATTTTGTTCATTTTGTTCATTTTGTTCATTTTGTTCGTTTTGTTCATTTTGTACATTTTGTTCATTTTGTTCATCTTATTCATTTTAATCATTTTATTCATTTTAATCATTTTGTTCATTTTGTTCATTTTGTTCATTTTGTTCACTTTGTTCATTTTGTTCATTTTGTTCATTTTGTTCATTTTGTTCATTTTGTTCATTTTGTTCATTTTGTTCATTTTGTTCATTTTGTTCATTTTGTTCATTTTGTTCATTTTGTTCATTTTATTCATTGGAGTCGTCAAAACGATAAACAGTCGAGATGAGAAACTTTTATCGACGAGTGTTTTCAACTCGATCGCGATGGCTGATAAAATTCGTGAAATCGAAAGGAAATGAGTTCGTCTCGTGTTCTGGGTCTATTTCACACACAAAAATCTATTATTTATCTGCCTGAATACGGAAAGATCTTTAAATAAAGTTCATTAGTAGTAATTCATTAGTAGTAATACGTTGACGTTTGTTGTCAACTACTAACCCTGATTTTTTCCCATTAGAAATGAATTTGCAGCTAAATATATTATACAATCGTTATACATTTGACGATTAGTGGTGAGTGTTTTAATTAGCTAAGTGCTTAAACATGTTTCTACCATATTTAGTGCTTATCAACCTCAGCAATAGAAATGTTGTGCCAAATAATGATCGGTTTAAATTACTTACCTAAATGTTATATCAAATTGAGTTGGAAACACGCGACATCAAGATTAGTATTTAAAAAAATTAAATGTTTTCGATTTACGAAATTTATTATGTCATTTTGCGGTAGATTTGGCCCTAAATTGGTTAAAAATGCTTATTACTTAACGGCTCGTAAATCTATGGACAATTAAGAGCGATTGCAGCACAGAAACTGAATTTCGTATTTCATGCAGCTTTCAGAATTTATTTGTTTAATATTTATTTTAATAAAAATGGAACAATTTTGATTCAACAACATTTTTAGTACGTCTAAATGTTTACAGGCAGGCTGGATTTCCTCCCTAGGGAGTTATTAAGATATAAATTTGTTGCAACAAACGGGGAAAATATTTGAAAATAATGGAAAAAAAAACAAAAAACCAGCTTGTGAAAAATCAATCTGTTATTAAAAAAATACCCACTGAAAAGTCGGTAGACTTAGTGGGTAACAAAAATTATAATGTTATACTTAATACAGTCAAGAAATGCTATTCTGCAGTACTTAAAGATAAAACTATATGCCGAAAATCTCGATCATCCTTAACATAAACAATTTCACAGTTTAATTGCCAGTCCTGGTGCAATAAAGTCGGACCAAGGACCGAAAACACGATAGGCAAACGCGCCAACTACTACACTTAGGGGCGGACTTATATCCACTTGATTTTTTTACTAAGCGTTTTTACTTGAGATCAATTCTCGATAACTCGTTAAAAAACAATCCCTAAAATTTTAATATTTTAGTGACACAGCAAATACCTGTGCGTATATATTTTTAAGCACTTACCACACCTAATAATTTTAATTAAAAAAAACTGCACAGATGCTCTGTTCAAATTACACAAAGACAAAATAGGAATTAAAATTGAAATATCTTTTTAAGAAATTGACATTTGGTAATAGGCCTGCCAATATACAATTAAAATTACGTACAAAGAGTCAAATAAATAATTTATTAGGGCTCTTAACACATCTAATACAGACACTCTCAGAACTGTGTATTTTGCTCTTTCGCAGTCAGTGGCAACCTATGGTATAGTGGGCTGGGGAGGTTGCACGGTATCTATCATGAACTCCTAAATAAATGTCCAAAAATTAATAATAAGACTGATGCTTCGATGTCCCCATACTTTCCCACCTGAGACATTGTTTAAATCTACGAAGGTACTGGACATCAGACATTTAAAAAAAAAATATTGACACATTTTTGATCATGCGGACGAAAAGAGATCCCAGCAGAATGCTCGTACGAGGTTTTCTTATAATTTGAATAATTTAATACCAAAAACACGCACAACTTTCATTCAAAGAAATTTCTCTTTTGTGGCTCTAAAGCGCGTTGTCTAGATGTTTACGGAATAATTTTTATTTTTAATATTCATTAATAATATACTTTCCACTAAATTGTATCCCAACTCAACACAGGGCTCTTGGCCTCATAGATTTAGGGATATGTTATTATTTTTTTTGTAATGTATATCTTTAAATGAATAAACAAATAAAAATTATCTTACCTAAAAAAATTCGTAGATGCTCCGTTTAAATTCAAATAGAGTTAAAATTATTGTACAAAGATTAACTATAAAAGTAATTATAAAGAAACCCTCAACATTAAATACGGAAAGTCTATATAAAATATTTAAGGTTCATACAGTCGACACTCTTTATATAATAAATTCTGCTATACAAATTTAAAAAGAAGAAAAAATAAAAGAATTTGAGATAAATAAGTCACTCAGATACCAATATAATATTAAAATTCCTAAATTCCATGGTCAAAATAGCTTTGTCTTAAAAGGTGTAAAAAATTATAATAATCTTCCCAATGAACTAAAAACTATTAAGAATATTAAATCAATAAATAAATTTAAAGAAATTTTTTGAATCCTATGTTTTTATTTTTCTTTTTCATGCGTATTTAAAATTAAATAAACTCCTATAAATAAACAACTAAAACAGTGTAAGTTACTCTCCGAGCACAAGAGTAAGTCTCTTTTTTTGGAGAGTTACAGTGATAACATTTACTAGATGTGTAAAAGTAGATATGTTTAGGATTTTATAAAAACATGTCCCTTTTATAAAATTTATTAAATTTTTTTTTTATTAAAACTCGCGAAATTTGGAGCTCCTAAACTTGTGCCTTTTTACCAGTCATAAATGCGAATTAATGCCTCGTATCTTCTCTTTATTAATTCTTTATCCAGACAGTCAGAAAAATGCAAAACTTGGATAAGTTGAGTCTTTTAATAGGGTGCAGCTGTTCAAAGTTACAATTGTGCTTGTCTAAATTAGAAATGATAAATATAGTTTAATACATGAAATCCTTTGAGTAATCTCTCACGAAAAAGCGACTGAATTTAAATGAACCCTTTAGATAGACAAATCTTTAATGAATAGGTAATTTTTTCAAATCTGGAATTACGTTGTAAATACGAGTATATTGGATATTTAGAGCACATTTTCACGATTTTATGAAGATTCTAATGAATTTTCATAAAATTTGGAGTATCCATATTGGATATGAACTTTCTCTATTAATTTTTTATTAACCTAATTTAAATTTTAATTAATAAAAGGGGTTTCAATAAGAGTGGTAGATGTTGAAATGAAATAAAGCAAGTTGTGTCTGAGGTATTAACTAAATTCCTTTCTTATTTGAAAGGCCCATATCTGCCATTAAGTGTGAATTTGACATTGTTTAAATACCCGCCTCGACTTTTTACGAGGGCATGTATCCGAGTGGTCCAATTTTCAATGACTTCCGTGTAGATTCGGCTGAATTTGAGCGATGGCCTGTGTTATATTCCCCCCTTCGAAAGGTAACCTTACCCTCAAATCGTAAATGCAGAATGTCAATCGTGGCGTCCGCTTGTTGTGCTGAAACCACATGTCATCCAAATGCATATGCTTCAATTTGGGCCATAAGAAATTGGTTATCATCGTTCCGTAGCTTTTACCGTTGATGGTGACCGCCTCACCAGGGTCGTTTTCGAAAAAGTATGGACAAATGACGCCACCGGCTCAAAATTCACACCAAACGGTTACTTTTTGAGGATGCAGTATCACCTGATGAACCTTGCGTAGATTGTTGTTGTCCCATATATGGCTATTTTGCTTGTTAACACAGACATTCATCCAAAAATGGGCCTAATCGCTAATAATGATTTTTCGGTGAAAATTGGGGTCGTCTTCCAAACGATTCAAAGCCCAGTCAGCGAAAAAACGGTGTTGTCTATGGTCATAAACTTTGAGCTCCTAAATCAATTGAATTTTGTACGGGTGTAGACCTTTATCTTAGCGCAATATTCGCCAAGTTGAAGTCTGCGAAAAGCCGAGTTCTTGTGCACGGCGAGGAATCGACTGCCTCGCGTTCTGCTGTACACTTTCACGGACAGCGGTGATTTTTCTCGGCTAATCTTGCGTTCCCTAGACGTACAAGTGTTGGTTGATTGATTACCAAACCGGTCGTTTCAAATTTAGCCACCAAACGTAGAAGAGTTGACTGTTAAGAGCCGCCACCACGTCTACCGTAAAATGGGCGCAATGCGCGCAACGTTTGCACTAACGAACACTCATTTTGATAATAAAATTTTATCTTTCGAACGTGCAGTTCAATTAGTAGTGTAACTTGCCATGGTAATTCGGCATAAGTAACTAAATAATAAAACAAATATTTGACAGATGTCATCAAAACAAAACGGCCGCCACGGGCCGTCGAAATCTTCCCGCGCCAATTGAATAACCCTTTATATACATAGGTATATAGATAGGTATATAGTCAATTAATCTTTTTTTATGGCACGTTATATTTCTAGAAAAACATTCGGAAACATAAACAAAAAAAGTCATACAGGTTAGATTCGGAGGTCATATACCCCGTGAAATAATTTATTATAAAAAGTTTCATTCTTTGTATTTATGGATATGCCATTATTTATAAGGACTAAGGATTCAATATCTTCATAAATACTGTCAAAAAATTTAAGCCCTTCATAATAAATTACAATGAACTTCCATTTAGAGTTTTCACTTGAAACCCTAATTGAAAGCCCGCAAATTGTTGAAAACATTTCCTATCGAGTCCCTGTACGTAGAACTTGCCATTCTGTAGGAGAAAGTGCTGGAAGTATATAGCTATTTTCACAAAATGAACGTTTTTGTCCACAGGTACACATTTATGGGTACAAAAACACGTAAACGAATTACATTGAATGTTTGTATGGACCTAGGTATAATTCATAAAATTCTTCAGAATCGAATGAATTGATTTCCTCCAAAATGCTATAGAAATTGTGGCATAGAAAACTATCTTTATCTTTTACTCTGCCTTTAAATCTGTCTATAAGTACAGTAAAAATCTCATAATTAAATTTTAACGCTCTTTGGAATTTCAGGTTATAATTCTAAGAAACACATGCTTAATAAAGACACTGGATTAAAAGTTCATGTTAAAAATAAAATCAGAATATTAGCCACCTTGGAAAATTTTGAAATAAAATAAGCGATTCATTATAAAATATATACACAAAAATAATCAAATAAAAATTATTTCCTTTAGTCCATTCCCGTCTAGTTTTAAAGATCATTTCCATCTCACTTCACACCTGCCATCATTAAAAGAACAACATGACAAAAACACTTGACTTATTAGCTCCATAATATGTATCAATAATGTAATATTTAGTTTTCACTGTTAAATACAATAGGATAGAATTCATTAGTTGAGTATACTTTGATAAACGGTCGGTAGAATAAATGAAAAATAAGTGATGAAAAACGAATTTGTAAAAAAAGTATTTGTGAAATCAAAATAAAAAAAAACAATGTTATTATTAGAGCACACGTGAGAAATTTGTTTATTTGTGACCTACTTTGAGATTTCGTGGGCATACAAGAGAAATTGACCAAGTGAAAAATCAATAATGTTCAGGGGAGCCAATTTAGGGTTTTTCTAGAGTTCAATTGCTTCTCAAAGATCAGATTTTTCAAGTAGCTAGATGGTAATTAAACGTTATAAGAACGGTACTTTCAACTTTAAAGTAAAATATAAATATGTTTAAAAAACATTACCACTTTTATATTTAAAAAAAAAAAAATCTTAGTCAATTTTACATGTAAAATTTATCATAAAATTTTGCAGATAATCATTTTTGTTTCGTTCATTGACGGTGGGAGGTAGTATTTTATTTTATTTTATAGCTTTAAAATATATTTTGGCATTTTTTATTTCAATAATATTTTTTTTTATATGGATTAAGGTTAAATAAACACAAATATACGAAATAAATAAAAAAGAACAAATAATTAAGAAATGTTACGTAAAAACCTAAAGAATAAATTTTATTAGTGAACTTTTAATGCAAAAACCGTATCTGTCAAATACAAAACGTATTCTTACTTACTAATTACTAACTACTGACTACTAACTCTAACTAACTGTTCACTGGTGACATCACCTACAAGTAAAATTGACTAACTGTTACTTGGTCAATTCTTTGGATCTTAAATTTACTAATAAACGTGACTATGTGTGTTGGTCCGTTTCACTAGTCAAAAATCTGTGAGCTTCTATTAAATGGTCACATATTTCACAAAATAAATTATTTTTAGAGTGTCGGATCGACTTGGCATTTTTACCAGTCAAGCATTATGCTAACACGATGTCAAAAAGTCAATAATCTCAATTTCGTCATTTTTCTCAAATGGTCACTTTTACTCGAATTACCACGATATAAACATATAAAAAACAATATTTTACCTGAGAATCGCTGTGGTCAGGAGTCCATGCTTCAGAACGAATCCTGGATCGCCTTCTAAGCCGAAGGTGATGTTTTCCGATACATAAATCACTCCGGACCAATCCGTTACATCCGAATCGTTCAGCATCTTAATAGACTTTTATTCCCATCACACTTAGAACTGACCGGAACACTGAAATACATACTTACTCCTTTAGCAAACACGAGTAATCACTTCAAATATCTAAAAATCAAAATCACTGAAAAAATTATGAACATCATCGATCACAATGAACTATATCGGAACCGGTGTCAATAAAATCAGAGTTGCTTATAAAAACAATATTTTACAGTATTTTTTGCGTGTTAGTTTATTATATTCACCAATTTTACTGATTTTTGCGTGTTCTGTGTAATTAATTTGAATTGCTTTTTGTATAGTCAGTAGATTAAAACTTAATTTGTTCGTTACATGTTTCTTTGCGGGCCTTTTTCAGTTTTTTCTCGTTTCATGGTTGATAAATGGTCATTATTCCCAGCTTTGACAAAGTTGAGACCTGCAAAAAATAAAATTTCAAAGTTAGATACACATCATTTTCGAAGTACAGTGTTTTAATGTTACGTGATTAAACCTCAAATAAGGCTTAAAATTATCTTAGTACGAACATTAAAAATGATTACGTAAATATATTTTGCGTTTTATTCTATAACGTATATTAAATATACCTACACATATTAGCTATAACGAAATTGAGTGCTACGGAAAATTAAATATAAAATATGTTTTTTTTGCACACGGTAAAAATTAAAGCATTCAATTGTATGGCGAAGTATCTCGAAAATGTTTGAAAAAATAAATAAAAATGAAATATTTTGAACGATATTATTAATTGAATCGACATTCACTTCGTAACAATTCATTATAAATTATTTTAAAAATAAAACTTTGTTATCAGTGTTACACAATTTTATTATTTTACAAAAACACTATGACAGTTTTATATCGCCTGTCGACGGGAGGAGTGCTCTCCCGAAATTTTCGTAATAATTTATTTTTAATGACGTCACGACTTCTAGTGAATCAACCTCTGATGGATGTGATGGATTTCCGGTTTACGGAGAGCCAATTCGCCAATCAGCAGAACCCATTGTTGAGAACTTGTGGCGTCACAGGAGGAGCAATTTCAAAATTTAAAATAAAAAAAAACACCGCGCTGATAATTCGATACATATTTATTTTTTTATTTGGTTTAAGACATAAAAAAAGGAAAAATAAATAAAGTTTAAAGTTAAATAATTGTTACGTTTTCATCAAAATGCGTAAAAGAATTTGCTCGAACAAATAAAAAAAAAACTTATTTGGACAAAAATGCTATAATTATTTAGCTATTTGTGATGCAACTGACCTTTAGTTTGTTAATATATAATAATTAAAACACTGAACTTCCTCATTTGAAAAAAAAGTTAACGATATAAATACAATCATTCACGCAAAAAAAAAATATACATATTTACTTAGCTCATATGTAAGTCTTTATTATAGAAACTACACTAGCAGACAGATGTTGAAATCTTGAAATATGAGCTAAAAATATGGCTATAGAATTAAGAATAGTCCAAAAGGATTGTAGAATCATATTTAAATACATCGGACTTTGTCGGCTTCGTGGTGTAATGGTCAGCGCGTTTACCTACCATTCAAGAGGTCTTGGGTTCAATTCTCGACATGGTTGATAAAATATTTATTTAAAAGGGTGTTTTCACACTAGAATATTCCAAAGTCCCTGGACTGGTACCTGAAGCGTAAGACTGATCATCTTACCCTCATGTAACAAAAAAATATGATCAAGATACACTGCGATTGGTGTATCAATGCAGTGCCCTATGCACCATTAGGTTCGGAAAGGGAATGATGATGATGATGATGAAATGTCCAAAAAGACCCCCGTTTTCCCCCTTTCGCCACGCGCATGCTTGAAGTTGCCATAAAATATATATATTCATAACACAAATGTAAGATAATTGTATTTTTAAAAAAGCAATTTGTTAATTTCTCTAAAATTTTATTGTAAACGCGGAAACATTGATTGATACAACAGAGTAAATAAGTAAAGGGTCATTTAATAAGAGTAATTGAATAAATGATCTTTGAACTTAAAAAATGAAAGAAATATTATTTTCCATAATGCGGATATTTTTATGTCATGTTTAATAATATTTAAAGCTAATGTCAGTCTAATGTCCACCACGGCGTTGTTTAAACCGAGAGGACCGATTTTCGTTAGTTCTCTCATTTGATGAGAAAAGTAGCGTAAAAAATTGACAACCCTGGCAACAGTAACATAATGTCCATTTTGTTTTCTTTGAAAATCTGACAGATGGAAAAATAATTCAATTTTTAAATAATGCGCTTGCTACTTACACATGCATTTACTACTTACACATAAAATATGATCCCGTCTTTTTTCTTTAATATCCCAGCAGTATTTTTACATTTTAAAAGACACAACACGGCATAGTTGAATTTAAATCGGGAGTTGCATACTGAGCGACGTCTACAAAGAAACTAATGGGTCAAAACGTAAAACTACTCATTTAAGAGTAATTAAGTCACCTGTTAATTGCGCGTATGCGGTTTCTGTAATATTCTTAATTATATGGTTAAAATTATCTATTTATTCCAAAAATACATTAAATTGTTTTTTAATGCAGTAACTCCTGACGCTACATAGTTTTAAAATAGTAGGGTCCGATTGCTTGCTTCATTGAGATAGTCAGTAACAATTTTGAACAAGTTGCGACTTGTTGGTCGGCTTTCACAGCCGGAATCTCATTTACCTTTTACATAAGGTTATAAGGTGATTAGGGAGGGTGAAATATTGCAATTTGATACCATATTTTGTGCATCATTTCAAGTTTATCTTCCAATTGAACCCGGGACCTCAAGGTTATCAACATTTCAACTAGGATGCAAACTTATCTCCACTTGATTTCCGTTTTTTCACCTAAGATCAGCCATAGAGTCGAAAATACTCGTTTAGGATCCTAGTTCTATTTCACTCAGGACTGTCTTCGTCTGTCTGCCCAGACACGAATGAAATTTTATTTTTAAAATCTACAAATCTACATATATAGATGGCGAATAAAGGAACGTTTATACTTTAATGTAGTTAAGTAATCGCATTTTAATTAATTAAAAATACAGTTGAATTACTTCGCTTCTAATTTGAGTTTAAAAAACATCTTAATGATTATTTAAATACTTAAATTTTATCTCGGCTTCGTTTTCATTCATAATGCTTTTAATTGTCCTAATCTTTTCTCGCTAATCTGTAAAATCAACTTAATTAATAATTATTTTACATTGCCACATAGAAATTTCAGATAATTTACTCAGTTTTTTAGCTCTTAGGTTGAGAAATGGGAAATTCTCGGGGGTGCCCCATAATACAGTGACTGATACTTATGAAATTCTCGTCTTTGAGAGAATGTGCAGAATGGCTGGTAAATTAAATTTTACATATGAACTGAACGAATATTTTCTGCCATCCTTTCCCATCAAAGGAAAGTAGTGTTGCTAACCTTTGGTGTCGAAATTGTTAAACGTAGTACCTACCCACTAACACTCCTTTCACTGTGACTTAATGAAATTGATGTAGTTAATATTTTTTTAAATAACCTACATTCATGATTATGGGATTTATATTTTAATGACTTATATTTTTTTAATAATGATAATAATAATCTAATCTCGGTCTTCCTCGTTTTCTGCATCCATCAATAATTGCATAGTAGATCCTTTTAGCCGTTTTTTTTCCGTCCATTTTCTCTACATGTCCAAACCAACACAGCGGCTCTTTCTTGATTCTGTCGAAAATGCTTGTCTCAGCCATACATAGTTCACGGATCTCAAAATTTGTGCACCTATCATACATCGTTTTATCACACATTCACTTGAAAGATCGCATTTTGGCAGCATTCAACTTCTTTCATCATTATTTTTTCAATTCCATACTTCGCTCCCATACATTAGGGTTGACACTAGAACTCCATTGTTAACTGCTAGTTTTGCCTTCTGCGACAAACATTTGTTTGCCAAAGTAGATTTAGGTGCACCGTTCTTTCTGTTCCTGGCACTCACTCTTCTTTTAATATCTATTATAAACATACTTCCCGGATACACAAATTATTCTACATGACACAAAACATCTTTATTCACATTGATCTCACAATTAATGGTACTTTCCTCCCTTTCAAAAACCATTACTTTGGATTTATCAACACTCATTAGCAAATCGCTTTTCTAGCATACATTTTCTAGACTTTTAAAGTCAAGAGTAGGAATAATCGGCGTGCGTGAATGAGAAAATATATAAATTTAAAGAATACCAGGTATATATCTAAAGAAAGAGTGAAGTGGAGTTTTATCTTCTTTACCTACCTCTATGGAGGAACGGCGTGATGGTTTGTTTAGAAAATAAACAAAATCACTGATAATCTAATCTGATGTTATTAAATTTAATACTGTTTAATCATTCTTTTTCCATAACGTATGCCAATAAACACACAATTTAGCCCTGTTATAGCAAAATAAATTAAAAATCATAAATACGCCGCTCATATTACGCGCGTGCGTCCCCTACCACCGTCATCAACCGACTGAAGGCTGAATAGGTTTTACTCAACACAAAAGAACAGCGTCTCTATCTTCCTAGTTATGAGTCATATCTTCGTGCTCTCTCTTATGCAGATGTGTTGCTGAATTAGCGGATATTCATTCTTTGAGTACCAAGGATAGATATTTTTTGTATAAACATCCAGCATAGTCATAAAAAAAATCCAAATCGGATGTAAAAATGTCATTTTGAAGATTATAAAAAATCGAGTTAATAATTTAAAAAATAGAGACATATTAAGTCTTGTGTCCTATGTCGACTAGTGTGACGTCACAGCCACACGAGAGTAAACCACATGTTTATTTATTTATTTATTCATTCAAAATTACAAAATTAAATATTTATGAACTAATTAAGGCTTTTTAGGCTATGCCCGTGTCAAGCCACAATAAATATCAATAAAAATGCATAGTAAAATTAATGAGATCAAATTATAATGACATAGAATCACAATCTAGAAAAAAAGGTAAATGTAATAAATAATCAAATTCCAAAGAATACAATGCAAAAAAGATAATCAGAAATAATTTTTAAAATATAAATTATACAAATTAAGAATCACACATAATCAAATATACAAAATAGTGGAATCATTTAAATCAACAAAATAATAGTAAAATATATAAGTATTAAAAAAAAATAAAAAAATAACACAAAATAAGAGCATGATTTAAATCGTCAGAAAAAGAATATATATATATATATATAAATAAAAGCATGTTAAAGTATGTTTTCTAGAAATTCACTCAATTATAGTAAGAAATATAAGGAATAGGAGCAATAAATCCTATGCCAAATAATAGTACGTACCAAATTAAATTATACAAAAATACATAATAAGAAAAACATAAAAATTATCAATATATATAAAAAGCAAATAAAAGTAAAAGAGTATGGAAGGAAAGCAGATTTGGACATTTTTGCTCATTTCGTACTTTAAAAAATATATATATACATATATATTATATGTAATATAAAAACATGTAAAAAGAGCGTGGAATTTTACATCGAAAAACTCCCTCAGACTTGGAAAATATCACGTTCCAAAGTTATGTTCAGTATAAAGGTAACTGTAATACCTGTACATAAGTATATTAAAAAGGCAATTATTGTAAAAACCATACTCAAAGTGTAATGATGTGTTTGAAACAAAGGGTGCTGAAATAAATGTAACTGTAAATTATTATATAAAATATTTTTTTACAACGGGATGATCTACTTTTGTAAAATAAAAAATACTCCTTAAAACTCAAGGACGAAGTAAAAAAAATGGGAAATATAAAACACTTTTAATACCTTATAATACTTCACCGGTCCGCTCTTATGTCTTGGACAATAATTTGTTTTATGCGCTTTGAAAGTTGTAAAAATATAATTTCGTTTTAGTTAGACTTGAAATTATCGTAAAAATGCTCTGGTTTTTTTTTATTCAGTAGATTATTGGCGAACCCTTCAGCGTGGAATGGCTGAGATGCTTTCTTCACACGTGAAAATTTCGGATTTATTTCTCATCTAAATAATAGTGTACAAACAAAATATGTACGCACTTGCGTTAACTTAGGATTTGGGCCCTACTTATAAGATTTCTTTACACCAAACGTATACCAAGGAATAACTTACCCGGTGTAACTATTTATATTTCGCATAAGAAAAAGGTTATATATACAGTTTACATACATATGCACAAGGGCGGGCATATTACCTTTAGGCGATTTCTTCCTACCTACTAAAACCGTTCAATTATTTTATTTTTTATTTATTTTGTTATTTATTATTTACATACAATATTATATTTTTATTACTTTTTAAATCATTTTTTTTTTACTGAACTCACCGAGCCAATTAAAATGGCTTGTCGGTAAAGAATCCTTTACATTAAATCATATGATAACACTACATAGTTGTATAATAATAGTTACTACTAACTTAAATGCAAGGAGCGAAAAAAAAGTACATATAATTTATGTTTTCAAAAATTATTTGGAAAAATGGAAAAAAAGCAAAAAATAAGTAAATGATATCGCAACTATAAGATAAAAAATATATACAAAACCGGAGTAGCAAAATTTAAAACAGAAGTGTGTACACATTTAATAGGCACAAAACATTTTATTAAAAACATTATTTCCTTATATATCTATATCTTTTTCATTTCCATATCCATATCTATATCTAAATCTAAGTCTATATCTATATCCATATCTATATATATATATATATATATATATATATACCCGAACATCCACACATACATATCCATACATACATATATACACATATATACAAATACATACCTATATATGAACATACACATACACACATATAAATATCCATGAGAATATTACATATTTATAAATTCTGTTTTATATATATCTATATTTACTAATATTTAATTTCATTAATATATAAACTCCTGATCGAATAGTCAGTATATTTGAACAAATCAGTGGTATATGGAACATATTGTTGGCTTATTATGATATTTTTTTATTATGAAACAAAACATTGATATTCAAATATATATTTAAAAAAATAAAAATCAACTAAATTTCTACACTCTACTATGAAGAGAGGAGGGGGTAAAGAGGGAAGGAAAAAAGGAGGAGAAAGGAAATACTGAAATATTCATGTAGTGACATTTCATACATGATTTGAATGTAAATAAAGAAGGGGCGTCTCTTACGTAAGAGGATAGATTATTCCATAATCGAGCGGCTACTACTGTAAAAGAGGAAGCTAAAAAAATACTACCGAGTATAACTTTACATGGCTTATTCCATCATTTATTTTTTTACAATGCCAAATTTCTGCGTACTTTTGCATGCAATTCATTTTCAAATATTGAATTTTTTTCCAAATGTCAAACTCTGCTCTTCTCACCAACAAGGGTGCACTTTATTTAGAAATGAAAATTTCAAAAATGTATTAAATATTCGTTAATACTATTTTGGTATTACCAAAAATCTATTTAAAAAAACAAAGGGGCAGAAATTATAAGTAATTTACAGAAATAATCTGATTGGGAGCTATAAAAAGAAATGTTCTTTGTAAACATTCATAAACTTTTTTTTTCACATACAAAAAATTACATCCTCCCATTTTTTTAGCAAATACATGCGAATGCAGCCTCCGTTAGCGCTGAAAAAACATTAACGCACAAACAAAAACAATTGATAAAATAAAGATTTAAAAAGCTATAAGCTTTTTCGGCGCGCCAGAGCGTTCTTTAACTTCAACATCAAAATCATTACTTTTAAAATGTCGAGACCAATATCTGCATGTTTTTTTTCCGACACGATAACATGGTCACCGTAAGTCTCCATTAAAATTATATGGACATCAGATACAGGTTGAAATAAAAATAGTAATGTAGTGAGATTCCCCGCAAATACTCTCTTTTTGACACGAAATTCGACATGTTTGGATAAAATATTATTACAATAATAAAATGTTTCAGTGGTGCTCCGCTAGTTAATTATAATTAAATATTTAAAAATTTCATATTATTTGAATATGTAATAGGTAATTTAGTCTCAACTTCTGAGGTGCGCGCCTTGGGTGTCGTTTTCGATCAAACATTATCCTTCATTAGTAACATAACATAAATAACTGAAAATGTTGGGCTTCGTGTTACTTGTGACTAAGGATTCAAAAACATAGACACTTTGAAGTTAATGTATACCTTATTAGTGAGAAGCCAGTTAGAGTATAATTATTCGACAATATGAACTCCATACTACAATTGTCACCAATATTCTCTGGAAAGAGTAGAAAAAAGTCTTAAGGTACCTCAATTATAAATTTGGAATGTTTTGTATGTTACTGTTTATAAACCAATCCATAAAATTTAATTTAATAAATTTGTCGATTGGTAAACCATTTTTTTTTTTTTTTAAACTATAAAACTAGCATTGTCGCGGGTTTATTTCCAGCCAATTGGGATTGTTGCCCGTCTAAGAAACTGTTCCACGGCGCATTTTATGTATTAATATGTATTTATTATATGATAATCTTGTAGGGCAGACACAGCTTATTTACCTGAATGGAATACACGCTACTAGATTAAGCCGTTTTGAATTACTAAATATTGTAAATCGTAACAATTTTACTTTTCTTGCCAAAATATGAGGGTCCATTTTATGAAACTATCCTGCTGAAATTTCAGGATTGAGAGGCATCTATCAAATCAATTGGAAAAGCTTAATATCAACCTTGGGCCTTTGTCAAGGGTATTTTTCATATGGCTTCCGTCAGACAGAAAGCTCCCAAAAGCTCCTCGAATCATAAAGACAAATTCACAAAGCAAAAAAGAGATTTTGATTCTTTCCGGTTTTTGAATGAAAATATGATTTTCAGAAGAGATTTTTAGGTAACATAAAAAACGATTATCACCGTTCAACAGGATCTCTACTCAATTTAGAAATAGCTTATTATTTTTTATTTATTTGGTTGGTATTATGTATCAAAAGAAATGCATATTTCAAAATATTCCTGCAGATTTTTGAAAATAAAATGTTTGACGTATCAACATATAGGTATAATTTTACTTAAATCATGAAAATAAAATGGAGTCTCAGAATAATGACTCTACCCGGCCGAGTTACTCCGGGGTATGCTTGGCTGCAACAGTTTAGAGACTAGAGGAATGTGTATTTGAATACACATTTTTATCGATTGTTGCGCGGTATGGTCAATAATCCTGAAATTATGAAGATCATTGGTTTGATCATGCTCCTGATAATTACCTAAGACAGTGTCAGCATAGATTGTTTCATATTCCGATATACAGGACCAATTTGCCGATGGTTTTGCTGCTTGGAAGGGCTACAGCTATGCTGAACAACATCGCTATGGATGTTGATCTGTTCCGTGTATCTGAAAGGGTTTTCCGGAGCAAGATTCTCCTACTACTGCCAAAAGTCTCTTTGATTTTTTTCCTTGTTATAATATGTACGCCTCAATACAAAGAAAAATAACAAGTCCCGCAATTATCACAATTCACAGCGATAGTATGTCTGCACTGCTCGCGCTCAAATCTGTTGACTCCAGGAATGCCATCATAAGCAACATTTAAAAACTTCACTATGCTCTCATCACACAAGTTCAATATATGTTCGATTCTACTGGGTTAGAGCTCATGTTGGAGAAATTGGAAATGAGAGAGCAGATAAACTAGCCAAGGCTGCTACGGTCAAAAAAATTGGACCGAACTTTGATGAAGTCCCAATAAGTCATTTAAGGTGATCCCTTTCAAAAGATAAATTAAATGAGTGGAGGAAAATTTATGAAGAAAAAACTGCCAATAAGTGGATCAAGCAACTTTTGAAAAGCACAGACGAGTCCAAAACATTTTGGGAGCATGAAACGCCTTCATATGCATTAACTCAGGCTCTCTCGGGACATGGATGCATGAGGGAATATCTGCATCGCTTTGGGCTGCAAGACGATAGTTGCTGTCTATGTGATGGCATCACTAAGCAGACTGTGGAACATCTTTTTATATACTGTCCAATGTTTGAGAGGCCGAGGTGAGAGCTTGAATGCAAAGTTAACACTCGGATTGCTGCAACTAATAACCTAGCTGAGCTCCTAAACTATAATGATACACGAAGAGAGACTATTCGATTCATTACAGGGACGATCAAGCAGGCTAAGTTATTTAATGGTGGTATCTAGCTCCTTTTGTTTTTTTTGTGTCCAACTTTTACGATTATTTATTTTTTATTATTTGTTAATGTAATATTTCTAGAATTATTTTGTTTATTCTGATTCTGCTTTATTATTATTATTGTTATCTACGGTGAAAAATTTTGAAGTCAACGGAATATAATCTAAAGATAAATGTATTCGATAAAACCTTGCACATAACAAAAGCAAGGTACAAATAATTTGCAAATGCAAAAAATAATAAAAAATATGTACGCCTCAAGTTTTTGTTCGTTATGTACATTTTATTTTTTAAATTACTGAAATGAATTGAATTGATTATACCAGAAATAATATTTTTCAAGCTTGCGTGCTACCAAATGAACTGGATGTGATTTAAAACTTTTACTAGGAATTTAAACTGTTTAAAATAAATTCAACATACTATTCACCTTTGGCTCGCATGTGTTGAGCATATATCGTATTTATACTGCCAAATTGGCAAAATCGAGATATTTCATGATCCTTTTGCAACGTTTTCTAATAAATAATTAGTAATAAATCTTAATTAACAAACTTATTGTGAACAAGAAACATATCTATACCTTAAAGGATAAACCACAGGAGTCTCATTGAGCGAAATGTTCTGAAAACAAGATATTGTGATTGTGCGATTTTCAAAACAACTTTTTGAATGAAAGGAGATTATTTCATTAATAATAAAATATAAATGACGATAGTAAAATAAAATATTAAAAAAAAAAATAATAATACATAAAATAGAATGAAATAAAATAAAATTATATAAAATAAATTATAGGAAAATTAAATAATAAATAAATAAACATCATTACTGCAAAATCTTTTAAAAAAAAAAAAAATGATATAAAGTCTTGAGCACTTAGTTAAGTTTTAAACAAAGTTCTCTACACCCTCAATTTACAATTTAAAACCCACAGGAAACAATTTTCTTTATAACAAAAAACAAATTAAACACGTATGACAATACACCCCCAATTCTTGGGCAAAAGACCTTTTCTTAGAAACATTTATTGTTGGTTATGAGTAGGGCTGACGTGAGCCTACGTGACCCTACGTCGGCCCTAGGAGAAGGGGGGGCTAGTTGTTACAAAAAAATAGAATGTTGAATATCTGACAACTATTTATTTGGAGACACATTATATTGACTATATCTTAATGTGCATATATTAAAATATAATAAAACAATTTACATGTGTTCATACAAAGTCCACACAAATAATTATAGCTTAAAAAAATAAATGAAAACTGTAACAATGTGCCCCACAAAAGGGCACGTTGTTACAAACTAAAACAAAAATCAAACATGTATGTGATTGTTAACAATAATAAGTAAAATATGTACAATAACATAAAATGAAATAATAGCATAAGCTTATGTATGCTGTAAGCTCCTTTTTCTGATCAACAGAAAATATTTGCCGAGTCTTGTCGTAACTTACTATGTTAGATGTGGTTGCACCATTCTCTTGACGTTTGTAATGTAGTAAAATTTACTTTATATGCTTCGGCAGCTCTTTGAATAGATTTTTTTTTCTGTTATTTCTTTAGCTGCTCTTTTGTAGATCTTCTCGAAAATTTCAAGTCTATTGTTATTTTTTATATGTCCGTATCATTATTATACAAAATCTCGAACAATAATATTGAACGGTTTAATAATTTGATATAAATATGCAATTTCAAGTAAAAGGGAATCGTCGTGGAGCTTGTTGTTACAGTAATAACTTGCCCCCCCATTGTTGTAACAACTAGCCCCTCTGACCCAAAATAAAAACAAATTGTTATGGCATTAACACGGAAAGTGTTATTATTTTGATATATTATCTGAATGTTAGCAGAGACATGTAGAGTTTTACGAATTTACTTTGAATCAACTCACCTCTTATAGTTAGTGAACAATTAATCTTCAAAATCAATCAACGAAAGTTACTTTTAGATATAAAATACACTATAATCGATTTTATTTGAATTATGCACGACCAGCAAAGGTGTCGTTCCGTCAAGAATTGCAGACACAATACTTAGACATGCTGTGTGACATGTACGTCACAGAACCTAGTGGTAGGGGAGTTATTTAGAATGTAACAAGTTGCCCCCGTAACAACTAGCCCCGCCTTCACCTACTGATCACCAACAATAAAAGTTACATGGGTTGTGAATGTAAATTCATTTTTAACATTTAAATATTTTGGTTTAATAATAAATAAAATGAATTTTTAAGTTGTAAAATGGTAACATTAAAAAAAATTTGAAACATGATTTATATTTCAATTTTCATTCACACTTTATAATATTTTGATTGACAAAGCGCCTCTAAGCCATTTTTTTTTATAATTCAATTATTGGTCTGCATTGGATTCCATTCGAAAATTGTATTTTTAGATAACTTCATGTTTATTAATGAAATAAACACAACAGTGGATTTTAAATTGGTGATCTAGATAATTGAAAGTTTTAATACGTAGTTGGTTGTGTAAGGGAAGTTTTGTTTAAGGGAAAAGTTTCTGAGACACAAGAGTGATTTAAATTCAATTTCACTTCATGGTTTGGTTAAACAATAGAATAAAACGCAATTACAAATATTGGTTAAATGAATAACCTCTTTCATTCCAGTGTATTTTACAAAAGTAAAAGAGTTTACCAGTTTACATTACATTTCTGATAATTTATTTTTTAAATTGATTGGCCTCGAGGTGTAGTGGTTTTAACGCACCCAGAAGCAGTGCGAATTCAAGTCAGGATTCACCCATAAAAACACTGATGGGATTCTTTAAAAATAACTTTATTTATTTTGTAACTTTTTTTTTTAATATATAAAAAATAAAAGATATTGAAAAATGACATTGAACATTTTTTGCATTTGTGTTCCTTGTATGCATATTATGTATGTATGTGTGTATTTGCATGTGTATATGTTTATGCATATGTACATATTACGTAATGTTCGCTTCGTGGTGTAATGGTCAGCGCGTTTGCCTACCATGCAAGAGGTCTCGGGTTTGATTCCTGACATGGTTGAAATGAAATATTTATTTAAAATACTGCTTTTACACTAGAATATTTCATAGTCCCTGGACTGGCACCTGAAGCGTAAGACTGATCATCTTTCCCTGGTGTAACAAAAACAATCAAGATACACTGCGATTGGTGAACGAATGCAGTGCTCTCTGCACCATAAGATGCGGAACGGGAATAATGATGATTATAACATTATGAAGGAGAACACATTATTGACTAATTTGTTGTAATTTTGTTTTGTGTCCTCTTGTTCTCGTCATTTGGAAAAAAAAACGGACAAACGAAAAATGTTTTAAATTTTTTAATTAATTAACGGTTTTTATATTTATTCTGCACTTTTTATCATCTAATAAATTATTTTGTTCATAATTTTTTTTTATCAGAATTATAATTTTATCTGATACATCAAAACCAATGCACCCGTTTGAAATATATGGCTGTTTTGTTTTAAAGGAGTAGAGTAAAAAAAATAACGAACCCCTATTCTTGAAATGATGTGGTTTCAGATGTACGGATACTTGACTGCATTTAAGTACCCCGAATCCAGCTTTCACTGACTTAAATCACATTAACGAAAATTTATTTTCTCTTGTATTTAAACGTTCTACGTTTGGCTTTGGCCAAAAACAAAAACAGTGCAGCCAGTTTTTATTTATATTTACATTACTTTACACATAAAATATCAAGATACGCTGTGATTTGTGTACCAATGCAGCAGGGATGAACCGCATATAGAAGAGATTATGCGCAGCTTACCATTATATTTGACTTACCATAATGACGTTTTACTGTAATTTTATTTACAGAAAAACAAATAATTAATTACATTTGTTTAAAATCGTTTCGACCGTTTGTATTTGTATCCTAATATAAATAGTTATATTAATAAAACGCGCCCAGTGCCCGCGGTGAGCCAAGAAACTAGCCAATTATTCCAGCTTATTTTTTCATACAAATAAGTATACTACGAGTATATTTTGAATGTCTTAACCCCAGCGCGGGTTTTTTTCTTAGATTAAACTTGCAGATTACAAAAATTATTTGAAGATTCTTGATTTGGAAAACAGTATTTTAAACATTATTTCTTAAGGGCTATTTTTCTTTGAGATGATACTTTTGACATAAGACCATTATTACTTTCATGCGTCATATTGCTGGACATATGGCGCTTGACGCGGCCGTTCTTAGCGCTAATAATTTCTTTAACAATTTGGCCAGTTGACATTTCAATTAAATATTTAATATCGACTGAATTCATCGTGCTATCTTTTTTAATTTTTAAAACAAGTTATGTATTAAAGTAATGGTTACTATTTCTATATATTATAATATATCACGAAATTACATCGTTTGAGTTGATTTCATGGATGAGAGTTGTTGTATCACACAAAACCACATAAAAATATTAATTTATAGTATATATTAATAACATTATATTATGTACCTTCTATGTGGGTACAAACATGTGATATTTTTTTATAGCTTACCAATCACCATTCACCACTGCAATACAGTGCTATGTGGAAAGGGAATAATGATAGTAAACTTGTCTATTGACAAAAAAATATTGTCAAAAATAGAGTCAAACCAATAGGAAGACCCACGTTCTTTAAAATGGTTTCGAGTATATGGAGGAATGTGCTTTCACTGTAGTGATAACAATGACATGCTTTTAATATTTTCTTTTTATTAAAATTGTTGTAAAACCAATTCTAAAACTCAAAAAAGGGTCAACATAAATGACGTATAATCTTAGAGAATAGATGTATATACTCTAAGCGTATAATTGAACGTAGTTATGCAGAAATCAGCCAGCCATAGAAAAGTGAAACTGAGATAATAGCACCTTTGTGAGAAAAGAGAATTATCAAATCTACACAACAGTTGAAATGTTTTTGACTTTGACAAATGATTAACAATGAATACATTAGTTTTTTTGGTAACACAAACAAGAATCTTATAATGTGTTTGAACAGTGTAAAAAATGTTAAAGTACCGTAAGATTCTTCTAGTCCTGTGGGTGTTTTCCGCAAATCGAGAAATTCTGTTTTTGTGATCGGCACTATTTTCAGAAGGTGATTTTTACAGTTTTTTTAATGAAAGCGGTCTGGATGTTCCTAGCAGAACATATAATTGATATTACTGCACCTGATAACACCGATATTTCATTTTTTGAAATTGTGGACTGGCTGCTTTCTGCATAACTACGTTCAATTGAAACGACACGTCATCAGCACGATGGCATTTAAATTCCTATGTAATTGCCTACCTACTACAAACTTTCGTCGTAATCAGACGTGACGCAACAACACAACAGTTTTTATTTATTGCTTATAAGTACTGTTATTTATGAAAAATCTTTAACAGTAAATATCTTAACATATTACAACAGAGATGAAGAAAATTTGAGAGAAGGTAATATAGAAGTCCAGGCATCTACAGGGCTTACAGGCGTTGCTTAGTATGTAGGTGTAACATCAACATTTGAAATAATCGAAGGAATATAGATATTCAAATATGGGCAGAATGGTGAATGTTACACAGTGTGTAAAGTGGCCACTTAAACCAGCCAATGACAGGTCATAAGCCCTGTAGATGCCTGGACTTCTATATTACCTTCTATCAAATTTTCTTCATCTCTGTTGTAATATGTTAATATGAACAGCTGCCCAGGGAGTTGAATCCAGTCCTTGTCTACAAAAATTTCGACAAACCCAAAATATTATTGCAAATATCTTAGTTGAATTATAAATACAATTGGGTTGAAATTAGAGATTCAAAATTATTCATATTGCAGACAATTTGAATCATAGATAGTAGTTTAAGTAAAAGTGTGTACCCTAAAAATACAATTAACTTTATAAATAAGTTTTATGAACCTAATTTTAAAATTGGTTCCCGTCTTAATCTAAATTAATAATGATTAAACATGATAAAAACTTAATAAAAGCTAATACAATAATATCTCGCCCCCTGAAAAATCCGTTTCAGGGCTTCACTGATGTCATAAAAAAACATTCAAGCGAAGATTAAATGAAATTTCAATTATTGTGTTTACTTTGAAATTCTAATTTAACGGACATAACCAATTATGTTTTGTAACCACAAAATGTCCGTCGTCTTTTTAAACGCACAATAATGGAATAAAAATAATTTATTTTGTTTAATAAAATACAATTATGACAACTTTATTTTTAATTTATTTATTTTACTTATTATTTACATGCAATATTACATTTTTTATTTTTTTTTAAATTGAAAAAAAATTTTTTTTTTTGCAGGACTCACCAAGCCAATTAATACGGTTTGTCGGTAAAGATCCTTTACATTAAATCATATGATAACACTAGATAGTTTTATAATAATACTAATTATTACTTATTTAAATATAAGGAGCGAAAAAAAGTGCATTTAATTTATGTTTTCAAAAAATATTTAGAAAAATGTAAAAAAAAGCAAAAAATAAGCAAATGATATCGAAATTATAAGATTGAAAAAAATACATGACCGGAGTACCAAAATTTAAAACAGAAGTGTGCACATATTCAATAGGCACATAGCATTTTATTAAAAACATTATTACTTAACATATCCATATCTATATCTGCATCTATATCTAACTCTATATCTATATCATATCCCTATCCATATCCACATTTATATATATATACCGGTACATGCACACATATATATCCATACATACACATATACACATACATACACATAGACACACATGAACAAACATATACACACATATAAATATTCATAAAAATATTACACAATAATTCAATTTTATTAATGAATGAACTCCTGATCGAATAGGCAGTTTATTATTTTGCCTTTGTCACTTTTGGTAGTGCCATTTCTAAGATTGTTTGGTAACAAATTACACACAACTGGAAATACATATTTTAGAGTTCTTTTCCCATATTTGTTGCTTATCTTTGGAATCACTAAACCTTCATTTCGTGTGAATCTTTTGTAGTAACCATGTTCAAATAATTTTTTAATTGATCACTTTTTCTTTGTTCCAAAATGATAAAGAGCAGCATTTTTAACAGATTAAGTTTTTAATGTTCATATATTTTTTTTTTTTTTTTTTTTTTTTATTAATTTCTTAAGTTAGCTTATATTAAAACTAATATAAACTATTATGTACATTTACATCATCTATATATATTTACATTTCCTTACAGTAACTTATACATTTATTTTTAAATTCTTTCAGACACTTTTCATTCTTCATACATTCAGGCATCTCATCATACATTTTTAAACCCTTATACATCAAACAATTTTGCGACTCAGCTCTTTTCAATAATGGTAGTCTTATTTTATCCTTTTGTCTGGTAGCATATTCATGACAATTTTTGTTTAAGACAACTTTATCCTTAAAATATTTTGGTAATTTATCGTGAAAAAATTTATGTATAAATATCAACATATTAAATTTAAGTCTTCTTCTTACAGATAACCATTTTAGTTCATCTCTCATTTTTTTTACATTGCTATATTTATTTTTCTTAAGAACTATTCTCATCGCTTTATTATTGCAGTATGATGTTATGTATTTTAATCCTGTTACTTTCCAAAATGAGACTAACTTTTATTTTTGAAGTGTGACTTATTTATTTATTTATTTAGTATGTATACGGCCTAAGCCAATTCCAACAGTTATATGAAGAAACAGATGTTCAAGAAACTAAACAAAAAACACACAAAACTAAGTAACAAAGGCAAATAAGGGCAATAAAATAATTGTACATATATTATATTCATGAACACAATAATAATATAAGACTTAGAAGTAAACCATGCCGATCCATCTTCATCCCATACTGTTTAAGTGGCAAAGAGATCTACGAAAAGCCGGAAGATCTATCTTAAAAGAATTCAAGTAAAAAGTTGTGTCATAAATTGACCAATCTAATCATTCTGGGCCCAGATTATAATGGGAAGTAAATATATATCTTTAATTTTATCTACAAAGTAAAATTAAGTTTTCTATATTCACAGAAAATGCACTCAGAATATGTTAATAACGCATCATTAGAAAATGGCAGCCAAGTTAAGTGGGGTGCGGACTTCGGACCTTTGATCCTTGAATCCACAATACTAGTTACAGGACCACAACCCGGATTCTCGATTATCATTACACAATGTGTAAAGCGATCACTAAAATTACGTTGGTGTTGACTTTCATAAACTCTTCGCAAAAACGTTCACAAATAATATTGTGATATCTATTAGTAAAATTTGATATACATTAATTATATACTTACTGTGAACTCTTTTTTTTTTTGTTTTTTCAACATTTATTTGTTCGTAACACTTTTTTTATACGTATATGTTTATTTTGTTTAAATTCTTTACAAGTTATTTAATTTTTTTAAATTTTAACATTTTTCTTATATCCATATTTTTTAACATGAAAAGTTTAACTTTTTATTTTGCATTGCAGTATGCTTTTTATTGTTTCTACATGTGTACATAATATATATATATTTTTAAATGTGTTGTTTATTTTTAAAATTATTACGTACTATGTTTGGATTTACCAGTATAATTTTTGTAAATACCCCTTGGGCGTATTGTAAAATTAAATAAATAAATATTAATAAATAAAAAAATAAAATTAATAAAAACAATACAAAAAACCATTCATTATCATTTCTCTTTATGCATCTGATTGTGCATAGGGTATTGCATTTTAATATCAAATGCAGCGCATTGGGTGTATATGTTAAATGACAATATCCAACAAAGGTCCTCCATATAATTTATCAAACTCACAATAAAAAGAGCGTAGAAAGTAGCAGTCATAATAAAAATAAAAAAAATTGCGATATATGAAATTCGCAATTTTAAAAGAGAAACTTGTTTATTATTGTCGGCCTCGTGGTGTAGTGGTCAGCACGTTTGCCTACCATGCAAGAGGGCTCGGGTTCGATTCTCGACAAAGTTGACACGAAATATTAATTTATAAAGATGTTTTAATACCACAATATTTTCATAATCCCTGGACTGGCACCTGAAGCGAAAGACTGATCATCTTACCTATATGAAACAAAAATGACCAAGATACGCTGCGATTGGTATTTAAATGAAGTGCTCTATGCACCATAAGGTGCAAAAAGATAAAGATGATGGTTTAGCACTGGCCTCCATTTCACAAAATTAAAATATTTTTTAAAAAAGCTTATTTTGACCAATTCTTCTATGGGCCAGTCTGTTTTTTGGTTGGCTGAAATATACTGCTTAGCAATTAGTCCACCAAAGTAAAAAAAAAATATTTAAAAAATGTTTTCTTTATCCTTCCGGACACAGAATATGAAAAATATCGCTTGTTTAGTAAAACATGAGCTTTTTGAAATATTTATTACACCGTTTTTAAATTTCAAATCAAATGTATTTAGTGGGAGTAGTGTGAGTAACTACGGGCCTTTGAATTCATCCAATCGCAACTGGATACAGACCGGACGTTCCAATTTCAAATATAAAGGATAGTCAATATTTGCGCGGAACAGGATGTTTACTGAGACAGTTTTGTGAAAGTAAATAGCATTTCCGGTTGTTAAGGTTGTATTTTCCGAATTAGAAAACCGACGTTTTTTTCTATGTTTATAAAGTAATATAAACATTTACAATAAATTCGTGAAATCCGTTAGTAAATTTGAAAAACAACCTATTTAAATTGGTAAAAATTTTTAAACTTTTATTTTTGTTTATTTATTTATTTATTTTACATAAACGGCATAAATTGTCTTTAACATATATTGAACATAAATATGAAAAAAAAATTCGAATAAAATACATAAGAAAAAATTATAAAATTGCTTAACTATAATAATAGTAACAAAAACGTTAATACACATAAGCAGCCAAAAATACTAACAAAATAAATACATAAATTAGAAAAAACAAAAAAGGAAAACATTTTTAAATATAAAGAAAAGGTTAAGAATAATATTGCGAGAGAAAAAATGAAATCAGACTCGTTTTATAACTATCAAATCCAAAACCAAATATATCAGCCTTGTCCTCATACTGATTGCCATATCTGTGGAGTAATACCATACTTGTAAAGAGATTCATCTGATTATATTTTTACACGTAAGAGGCAACGCCTGTGGGGTTGAGGGGTGAAATCTAGTCATTTGTCTACAGACATTTGGACAAAATGAAAGCATTTTAACTGAAAATAAATTCGAGGTGGATAAATAACTACATTTTACAATTTACTTTTAAGAACACGAGTCATTTTCTTCAGTTTAGGAAAAGAGATCAAATAGGGTAATTAAAATAAGTTATTTAGATCGCACTTCAGTAGGCATCATCAAAGTTGATATAATTTGTGTTTGTGTTCATGTTTTCAGGATTTGTACCGTGTCGTGATTGTCGTTAAATTCAGTAAATTGTAATAAAAGTTATGATTTCCATAAAAAAATTACAACAAGGATGGACAATGTTTTAGAGAAGGGAATATGGAAGTCTAGTCATTTACAAGGCTTATAACCTGTCATTGATTGGTTTAAGTGACCACTTTACACACATTCACCATTTTGCCCATGTTTGAACATCCGTATTTCTTCAACTTTGCCAACTGATTGAGGGGAGATCCTTAAGCCCACCATCCACCAGTGTTATAGAGTCCCGGGGGACTTTGTCAACTGCGCATAGAGGAAAGTTATGATATATATATTCTAAGGAATACAAACTCTATGCAGGTTAAGGAGGGGGGAGGAGGATGTATGGACAGAGGCCAACACGTCGTCCCAAACCCACAGAATCCCCTCAATGCCTCTAATTTTTTTAATAAAAAAATATGTGGTTTTACAACAAAAAACATAAATAAACGAATAGAAATATACAAAAATAATGACTTAAAACCATAGAAACACAGCAAACATAACTAACGCAACAAACATTAAAAACACGTATATTTACAATGGGAGAACGGCCTTGACTAAATAAGGACTCCCTGGGTGGTCAAAGACAGAGGATCCAAATACCACCCCCGTAAGGGAAGGACAATTCTACCAACTGCTGAATTTAGTGAAGTTAAAGAGCTGTAACTTTTATTGTTGTGAAGAAATTCATCTGATTGAAATACTTCACCTACTAGACAACGCCTGGAAACAATTTTCCAATTTTTAAACTTCTTCTTGGACCAGTTGGTTTCATATTTTGATTTCGTCTAAATGGTGTCATAAGTAATAAATGTCGAAAATACCTCAAGGCCAAATCCAGTATTTTGTCTACAAACCTTTGTACAAACTCAAAATATTGTATAAGTTATGATTTTGTTTTACTTTTTGTAACTAATTTGACAGAATATTTACATTTTTTTCGAATGTAGCTCGAGGTTAGATGTTTATGTCTGAATAAAGACCCGGAAGTTGTAAACGCAATGTACTACAAGGACCTACCACGCAAAGTTATATCATACATGTTAATAATATTAAAGCCAATTGTTGAAATGAATAAATAAAAAAACACAAAATGCCGAATACTGCCTAAGTGGAACAAAAGGTATGTTTATATAAATGAGGGTATTAGCAGCAAACTTAGAAATCTCCACCAATGGCGGGAAATTAGTTATTGATGACGAAAAAAACTATATGTAAAAACCTACCTATCAAAATATATTTTATTTATTTATGACAAAATACAGGGTTTTTAAACTTTACATATTACATTTTATTACATATTTTATTAGTACGAAATATTCCCAATCAGCAAAAGTGCTGGTATGAGGGGATATTATATATTAATAACACAATAGTTTAAATAAAAATTCAATAAAATAACATCACAAATCACTCGTCACACGGGCTGTAAGAACTGTTTTATTTAGGTGTTTTTTAAGTACGTACATGTTTTGTATATTTTTTAGATCATTAGAAAGTTAATTGTAAAAATTTATTGCTGTATACCAAAAACTGTTTCGTTTTCTGTTGGTCTTAGACTGTTCGCAAGTTAAATTATTTGATGCTCTTGTATTTATTATTTATTTATTTATTTTCAATTTTTTTGTGTTTAAAAAAGTTTGTTTTTCAATGTTTAAAAACAATTTTTTTTTTTATGGATCCAAATCAGATTATTTCCTTACATTCCTTACAATATCTTCCCATTTATTTCTTTTTACCGTATTTTTGGTAATAATAAAATAATTTAAACTGACGTTTAATACATTTTTTAATATAGCATTCATGAATAAAGTGCACCCCCGTTGGTGAGAAGAGCCGAGTTTGACATTTCACATGCAAAAAGAATTCTATATTTGAAAACTAATACTTTCATGGTTTTAGAATTCAATCATAAACAAGTACCAAGGTACCCACATATCAAGTAAAAGTCTTTTTCAAAGGTTATAGCTGGTAAGCCAACGTTTGGGCAGGACAACGTCTGTTGGGTCCGCTAGTATTTATATATTGTGATGGAGAAATCCCGGGGGGCCAAAACTAATAAAAATGCTTTAATATTGATCAAAAACAGTCCAGTTAATTTGAACTATAAACTTTTACAATTTTTTTTTTATAGTTAAACTGAATTGCGGGTTGCGCCCGGTGCATTATTTGTAATTTAAAATTCTACAGTTTTTGAGTAAGGCGAAATAAATTAATAGCTACTTTTGAGTTAATTACTTTAGTCGATCTGTTCTGTGAAAGGGTTGAGGAGTACCAAGCTTTATACTTTAGAAAGATTTAACTACTGAACGAGAGGCATTAGGGTTATCAAAATAGTTTAACCGGCTTACCGGTAAATTAACAAGCTACCGGTTAAAATATTCACGCGGCGATTATTTATTTTTGAAAACGTTAAGTGTTTCAATGAACTTTTATATTTGAATAAAACGTATATCTTCCGTTGATAGAGTCGCTAAATCCGAATTCGATCATCATTATTCAAAATGTGATATATTTTATTATTTCCCCGTTTTTTGTGCTGTAGCTACCTTTGTATATTACAAAAATTAACAATCTTCCTATAATATTTGCAAAACGCAAGATTCAAATTTAATGTTCAATATTTGATTAATTGTTTACTTACAGTGCATTCAGAAAAGCATCTTTAACTGCTTTTGAAAAATACCTCCCAGACGTATAGTTTTACAGAAAATGAACATTGTAAAATTCTTGCGACTATGATGTTACATGAATTTACATAGAATACAAAACTTAATAATATTTCTCACATTATTTAAACTGTATATTTATTTGATTTACTTTATGTATTTTAAACGTCCTAAGCGGGTTTTTACATTTAAAAAAATATGTATAACTACAATAGGTTTAAACATGTAAGCCGTGAAGTGTTATACAAAATAAACACTATATTTATTAGTTAGTTAAAATGTTTGTTGTCAAATGTCTTTTTCTGTTGTAGTTTGTTAAACACAAAATTGTAAATGGAATTAAAATTGTTTAAATAAAACCATAAAACAATAAAAAAATGGAACTCTGGTATGAAATAGTTGAATAAATATTATGGAATCGTATTTAGCCTTAACAGACCGAAATTATAAAACTATTTTGAGACATTATTGAAAATAAATTATTAAACAAAATATAAAATAAAATAAAAAACACTTATCTGCAAACCCTAGTGCCTATTCAATTGTAAAATATATATATTACGTAAGATACTTTAAGTTATTGTGAGTTAACTAAATGGGTGGTTCAGGCATTGATATCTATTTAGGGTGTTTTAAGAGTGTCTGGATCTATTGTTAAATTCAAGCATCCTTTTAGAAAAATAAAACACTAATTACTAATTTATCCTCTTCGAGTTAATTAATATGTCTGTGCTTTAAAAATATAGAAAATGGCATGTGAGTTTTTCTTTCATTTAAAAACACGTGTGGAATTGACATGTGTAATAATTGAAATGACATTTTAATGCAAATTTCCAGAAAAAAGACTCGCATCGCACGTAAGAATATTTATTATATTTATATACTTTATTTTACCCGCGGCTTCGCTTGCTTGGTATTATGGATAAACTAGTTTTTTTATTTGACAATAAGAATTTTTCCGATAGAAAGTAGCTTGTATCGATTGCCGGTCCTGGAATTATCACCGTACAAAAAAATGACGATCCATTAGTTTATGTCAAAGACGGCGTAGCATCGTTATTTTGATCTTATATTAATTTATTTTCCATTAAGAATTTTCTCGACAGTGATTTTTCGGGATGAAAAGTAGCTTGTGATACTTATTAGTTGTCCGGCTATCTAATGCAAAAATATAAGTCAGTTAGTCGCTCCGTTGCGACGTGAAAGAAGAATTCATTTCCGAGGAAGCTTTTTTGTTTTTCAGGATGGAAAGTGGCCAAATTCACTTCTCAGCTCTTCGACTATTCTTATGCAAAAAATCAATTCAATTAGTAGCTCCGTTGCGATGTGAAGGAAACACAGACATGACAAACAAACTTTCGTATTTATAATATTACTAGCTTTTACCCGCGGCTTTGCTTGTCTTGTATTAGGAAAAAAGCTAATTTATTATTTTTGTCGTTCAGTAATAAAAAAAATGTATTTTTTCGGGATAAAAAGTAACCTGTATCAATTGCCATCATTAAACTATCACCATGCAAAAACAGACGATCCTTATATCTTTACATGGTATCATCGTTATTCTTTTTTACTATTTTTTTTTTTTTCACTAAGTACCTATTCATTTTTACACAAAGAATTTTCCCTAAGAAATTATACTTTTTTCAGGATGAAAAGTAGTTCATGACACTTCCCACTTCTCCCGCTATCTTTAAAAATCACGTTCATCGGTTGCTCCGTTGCGACGTGAAGGAAACACAAAGATACAGACCAACTTATACTAATTACACACATTATTACAATATTAATACAATATAAAGAAAACCAAGTATTTAAACATATTTGTCCATATAAACTATTAAATAATAGTTTGTCATCGGGTGCTCAGACATTAGTTTTAATTAATAATCAAATAAAAGAGTACAGACATAATACTGTATACGTATAAAATAATGAACATGTATTTTTTTGTTTTTGATGCTTTGAAAAATATTATTAAGAAGACAGAAAAGAAAAAACTTAACCAAACCAGATTATAATACTCATATTGACCATATTATGTCTGTCCAACACCGTTTTACAAGAAAAGTGACATGGTTACTCGGATTGCAAACGGGTAATTATTTTTATTTTGAAAAAGAGCAATCTCTTAATCTATCTTCATTGAAGAAACGAAGAAACGTAGAACTGAGATGGACCTCATATGCGTTTTCAAAAGTCGAAATATGAGCTAAGATCTTCTAAAAACTTTTGTTTTTATGCCCCAGTATCCAGAATGTGTAGATAAGTCAATTCGTCACACGACTTGGAATTTTTTGGGATAGATCTGCCAGTTTTTTCGTAGATCTCTTCGCCACTAAAACACTGTGTGATGAAGATGGATTGGCATGATGAATCTCGAAGTCTTCTATGTTTATCGTATTTATGAATACATTCTTTACCATTATTTTGTTGCTCTTGTTTCTTTCGCTACATAATTTTATGCTTTTTTTGTTTAGTTTCTTGTGCGTATGCTTCTTTATTTACCCGTTGAAGTTGGCTAAGGCCATTAACATAATAAATAAATAATCTTAAATCTTTTCTTAGAATATTATCATAAAGTATTACTTTATTTCCAGTATTTAACTGACATCCTTTTATCATATTTGCGTTTTTTTTTTCTTTTTTAATTATCTTGGAAAGTAAAACTTTAATTTTAAATTTCATTAAACAGAAATGCAGATCATGTGAAGTGCTGACAGATGTCATTATTAGTTTAAAATACATAAAAATCAAGTAGTTGGTTAAATAAAAAATAGTTCTTCGTGTTTTTTTCGAATGGTTATAACACAACGACGCTAATTTGACTGAAAACTGTAAAATATTTGTTAAAAATATAACAAACAATCAAGGTTCTTCTTAACTCCTGACAAACGTAAAACTTAGTCAGTTTTTCAGAAATAAACGGGGTAAAAGTAAAGGCATTATAAACATCAAATTAAGGGTGTTTAACTGAATGGTGTGTCTCACGCATTAGGGTTGTTTAGATCTTGAATATTTTCACAACCAGCCCCGAAATTATATCACTAAAGGGCCAGAAAAGAAAACCGCTTTGGATCCCATTAGGCGAACATTGACCTCTTAAAATTCCCTCAAAGGCAGAAAACATTTTCAGATAGTCCACAAAAATCTTTCACGCAAACAAAAACGATCTATCTTACTGAAAACTTACTTTTGTTGCGCAGGTTTTGAGAAAAGTATTAAATGAAATATTATTTTTTTATTCATACTTTGCGGTCAAATTTTTTACGTTATGTTATTAAATGTTTGTATATAACCACGTACCGGCTTTTCTATGTCTACCGGTTTCGAGACGTACCCGTCTCTTTGTCAGAACACCAATCAAACCAACATGCAGAACCACACATTCACCATGGTTATTGCTCAAAATGTTTGAACCAATATGCAATTTCATTTATTTTATTCAGATATTTAGAAAATTACAGAAAGAAAACGCAATTCATTCTTAAAACAATAATAATTACAAATCTAGTAGACAGTTATGTTATTAAAATAAAATAACAAAACTTAAAAAGAAAAATTAAAAGTTGGAAAGTGCTTTCCTAAGGGAAAGTAGTGAAATATGTCGACATCCGAGGTGATGCGATTAAGTAGCAAGATTGCTTTACTAACCGGCATAACCATTGACAGGTTGATTTATTTGAAAAGGCAACCGTAACATGCACTGATCAGGTTATGAAAATATTTTATGTTGTGGGAGAAATAGTGGAAAAAAAGGGAGGGGATGAAGGGAGAGGCGTATGTAAAAACTCATCATCGGAGTTTGCAGTGTTTGTTCTCTTATTTTTTCATTCCTCGCAAAGCCAAACCACCGCACACCCAAGATTTTTCTGAGACACCTATTCTAAAAACTCAGTATTTTGCTGTTTCGGAGTCTAGTGAGGTGCCACGATTTGCGTCCTTAGAGAAGAAAGGGTGTTATGGTGTTATGCAAATGATATCGTGGGTATACTTGAAAAAAAACTTTAACTCTCAAATCCTTGTTTTGAGAATTCAAGCATTTAAGTTTTGTTCCAATTTTACTATTTTATATTTTATTTAAATAAAGTAAGATGTTAAAAGCTCATTTAAGAACATGTTTTTAATTTTTCCGTTTTTTAATTTTATATTAAGTTTTTGAAAGCTTTTAGCCTGAATAAAATACCCAATATACGATTAAACCTTAAATGTATTTGTAAAACTACAAATATATGAAATTTAGTATGAGTGATGAGTGTTTACTTAGTGTATTTTGTCAGATTAAAGAGCGTCAAAAACTTTACAAAATTGCAGCATTAAGTCAAATCCGCATATTTTCGAGTTAACGTTTTTTGCCAGTATACCCACAATAAAGACATTGGGTTTTTACTGAATACATATCCGATGTCTAAACAGACAGGGAAATTTATTTAAATAATAAATACTACAATATACCTAAAAAATGTTCGTATATAACTATTATTTTCAAATTAAACGGTGTGGGTACGTAAGAAGAAATAGCCTTAAGGCAATATGCAACCCTTACGAATATGTATGCAATCTTTATACATATAATTTTTCTGTACGTGTGATGTCACTAAACTCTTCCTTAACGGCTTAACCGATTTACGTGCGGCTTTCAGCAAAATGTAGATCTTTTCGCTGCACGTGATCGTAGATATTAAAAATCAAATCTGTAAAAAAAATTTGGAAGCATAAAATTTTTTTTTCGACCTACCGGGGTTGCATTCAACAAGAATGCAAAAACAAAAAAATGTAAGGATGTTGTTTTTTTTATGTTTAAAAAAATTATTTTTGAATGTTCAAAAACAACATTCGCTTTTATAAAACCCTATCAGATTCTTTCCTTACATTCCTTATAATTTCTTCCCATTTTTTTAAACTGGATTTTTGATAAAACTAAAATAATATTAACTGACATTCGATACATGTTTTTCAATACGCATCCATCAATAATGTGCACCTTTGTTGGTGAAAAGAGCCGAGTTTGACATTTGCAAAAATAATTCTGAATTTGAAAATCAATGATTTTATGTTTTAGAATTCAACCACAAACAAGTACTTAGGTACCTTCTTATCAATGAAAAGTCCTTTGCCAACGTTCGGGTAGGCAACGTCTGTCGGGTCAGCTAGTATATATATATATATATATATATGAGTGTTAAAAAAAAATATAAAAAATTGTCCTTTATTTTTTAAATAGTTTCGTAAATTATTGATCGGTATTCTAAAAAATGGGCAATACTGGTTGCATAAAACCAATATTTCCTATTCGGAAGGAAAACTAACCATACTGATTTTCTTCTAAATTTGATTTAAACATCCACATTTCTTCAACACATCCATGTGTTGAATTTTGTGGAGTAAAATAAACCTTTATCATGTGGGTGAGATTCATTTGGCTGAACCAATTCACCAACCAGGCAACGACTGAAAACAATATTCCAATTTTTATACTTCTTTTACCAGTTGGTTAATTCAACAATGTTTTAAGTGTGTCCAAACGCTTGCAGACGGGCTGGATTTTCTCCCTAAAAAGTTTTTTAGATCTAAATTTGTTGCAACGGAGAGAAAAAACTTTTTTAAGAAGTGAATATTAAAGTCTGGGCATATACAGAGCCTCTAAGCTGATTTTGTATCATTTACTTTTTTTACTTTAAATTTAATATTTCAAATATAAAAAAAGCGTCTACACTAATTTATAAAAGAAAACCAAAATATTGTTTTAAAACGAAAGTTAAAAAATAAATCTTCAACATAAATATATTATCAAAGTATGCGATTTTCTCATAGAAGATTTTGTTGAATCAACTTTTTAAAATAATAAACAGACTGCCACGAAAACAATGTACTTTTCTTGGAAAAAATATGCTGAAAATCAAATTTAAGGCGGGACTTTGGATTTCTCTTTTTATATCAAAACTTGGTTTTTTATCTCGGGATTAAGGTAGGTATTGATAATTTAGAAAAGTAATTTAAAATCTGTCGTAAAATTTTTCCAATCTTTTCAAATATTGGTTCAGTTAGGGCAATAATTACTGAAGCGCCATGGAAAAGAACTGTCATGTCTGTGAGACTCATTTTATGCCTTTTGAACCGATTAATGTTATCGGACTCGGCAACTCTACTAGGGGATGAAGTTAGTGTTCATAAATCAAATGTCTCTTGAACAATTCAGCGATTTTCATAACATATTTCTTCCGATTCTTTGCTTCCTTATAACAAACACCGTGGTTTTAGGGCCAGACCGCGAAACTTCAAAGAAAAATTCAACAAGATAAACATTTGAAAAGATTTGAAATATTTTTATTTTTTTTAAAAACTCGTTTTTACTTTGATTTATTTTATTTCATTACCAAAAAAAAAAATCGATCCCTAATGTCCCGAATTAGCATACCTTATACGGACCCCCACTCCTCACCTTCCCTCCAGCCGCTTCCCTAGTCCGCGTCCGATGCGTACCCCTTCGTTAATCAAATACGTTTTTAATCTCAATCAAAAAGAAAATAGATTTAATGTGATGCATAGTTTAAATAAGTTGAAACGTAATTTTAACGAATCAAAAAACATTAAAATTTTAAATGTAAGACATAAAGGTCTAAAGTTTGATAGATTAGAAATTTTAAAAATCAATAGGATAAAAAATAACAGCGATATAATTTTAAAAACTCAGCAGATAAAATTCAAAAACTCACCCTTATTAGACCCCCTAACTGAACCTTGTACATTGTAATAAGACAATAAATGTTTTTCATATGATAGAATCCTCGTTTACAGTACACCGCCAACACATGTTTCAATGATTTGTCCCACTCTGTTTCATTGAAATATTGCATATTGTACTTATTTTTAAATGTACGTGCACTTCTTCTCTTAGTGCCCTGTCAGGTATCCCCGACGTTGGCAATCACTCTGGCAAAAGTTTCCCTGTCCTAAAGCCAGTCCAGTCTCGTATATTTCGCAGCCAGGACATCTGTCTTCTTCCAGCTCCTCTGTGACTCTCAATATTACCTTTCAAAATTAAATGAAGCAAGTTGTACTTTTCTCCACGCATTATATGCCCCAGATATGAAATTTTACGAACTTTTATGGTGGTTAAGAGTTCTCTGTTCATTCTAGATCGACTTAAGACTTCGGAGTTCGTTATCAGGTCTGTCCAAGATATCTTAAGCATTCTGCGATGCAACCACATCTCAATAAGTGCACTTAAGATAATATTTAGTTTTACATAAATTATCTTTACACTGTATAATATTCACCAGTCTGAAGATGCCTATTAGAGGATGAAAGCGATAATTGGTCAAACAAATAAGTGGAAGTGTACCAAGTGTTTTTAATTAATACATTTTTTTTTTAGTAATTTTGTATACTTTGTAGAAATCTGTTATTGGTTCTGAGTTCTATGAGCCTCCCTTATAAATCGGGTATAATGTTGAGCTTGAAAATAGTGGTAGAATAATGATGGTATAGCAAAAAGTATTACTTATAAACCTCGCATAGAGTTAAACTCAGTTTAAATCTGGAATAGCCACCATAGAAACTTATACCTGCTCATTATATAGTATAACGCTGGAATAAGCACGTGATCTGACAAAAGTCATGTTTAAATCGGGTAATCGAAGGTAATCAAAAAAAAAATATCAGATTTTATTCAATTTTAAACAATATTCCTGCGACCTTCTCAATGCGATTCAAGTGATTTTTAATAATTTGCTTTAATAATATCTTAAATGTTTGTATGTATTTTAATCAATTGAGATAAAAAAAGAAACACGAATATACTAAATAATTTGTTTTTACCTTCTTCCCCCTTTACCAATTTTGATTTCTTTTTCTAACGGTTTCTCCATTTTCCTCATTACACTGACAGTAGTCTCGATTTGACTTTGACGTATGTTTGTTGTTGTTATAAAAGTTACTGCGCACGCGCACATATCAGTGTTGACTGTTTAAAAAAATGAAGCATGAAATAACCTTTGAATTGATGTAATAACTTATATTTACATATAAGTTATTAATTTAAAAAATACTTGGTACACTTTCACTTATTTATTTTGACCAATTAGCGCTTTAACTCTCTAATGGGCATTTTCAGACTGGTGGATATTAAACAGTGTATGGATAATTTATATAAAACTAAATATTATCTTAAGGTTAGGCACATTTAAAAATAAGTTGAAAAAAATACAATACGCAATATTGCAATGGAACAGAGTGAGACAAATGATCGAAACACAAGTTGGCGGTGTACTTTAAGAGGATATTCTATGTTATGAAAAATATTTATTGTTTTATTACAATGCACAGGGTCTAACTAAGGGGGCTAATAAGGGTGAGTTTTTAATTCTATCTGCTGATTATTAAAATTCTATCGCTATTATTTTTTATTCTATTTATTTCTAAAATTTCCAATCTATCTATTTTTGACCTTTATGTCCTACATGTAAAATTTTTATGTTTTTTTCTTTATCAAAAGTATGTTTAAATTCATTTAAATGTGATGCATAGTTTGATAAGTCGTTATTTGACCTATGTGAAGCTAAATGTTCTTTCACTCTATATTTAATAGCTCTCCCGCTTTGTCCTATATATGAACCAGGACAAGTACATGTTAGTTCGTATATTCCGCTATTTTCAAATTTGTCAACCTGATCTTTACTTTTAATTAATGTTTGGCCCAAAGATTTTTTATTATAAAATGAAACTAAAAGACAATTTTTTTGTAAAACTTGTTTTATTTTATTGCTAGTATTTCCGATATAATTTCATTTTACCCACTTTTTATTATTATTTTTGTCGATAGACGTAAGTCCTGCACATGATTGAGACATTGTATTTTTCTTTTGTTTTTTCCGTAATAAATTATTCACTAGGGATTCTTTGTAGTCATTATTACGTGATAAAGCACGCATAAAATACACAATTTTATCATAGACACAATTGTATGTTTTTATGTCCCAACTTGTTAGAAAATTCCGTGTTAAGTCCTCTTCGATATATAAATTAAATCAAAAATTAAAACAATATACCAAATAATCAAAACAATTAACAGAATAATCAAAACAACATACAAAATAATAATGGAAAAATATTAATAATAAAAATATAATTGAAAAATATAAATAATAAAAATTTATACATGTCGAAAAATGGAATGCAGAAAAGTTATATAATAATACGTATGATAACAGATATTATCATATTAAAACTATATACAAAATAATCAAAGCAATATACAAAATAATCAAAGCAATATACAAAATAATCCAAGCAATATACAAAATAATCAAAACAATATACAAAATAATCAAAACAATATACAAAATAATCAAAACAATATACAAAATAATAATAGAAAAATATAAATTTAAAAAAATTATCGATGTCAAAAAATGGAATGTAGGAAAGTTATATAATAATACGTATGACAGTGATGATATACACATATACGTATACGGATAATAATAAAGACAGCAGCGATGTTATATATTTATTCCCGAAGCAATCTCATATAGTGGTCTCTACCCCTCGATACAATCCAATTATTGATCTTCATCTTAAATATAGACGTTGTTTTGGAGAACTTAATATGTTCATCCAAGACGTTGAACACTATTCCAGGTAATAAATATTTTTAAAGGTAAGATTTTTTTCATATTGTTTATAAACAGTTAAACCGGGTTTAGTTATTTCTTAATGTAAACCTGGTTTAAGGAAATCTAATAAGAAAGGCTCTATGTCTGTTTGTTTACTATAAATATGTATGTAGAACTGTGAAAAGCGACAACACCTTTTAGACCGATCTCCAATTTCAATCACAGGTTGTGATCTTACCCCTAGTATAAATGTTAAACTACTGGGTGTTCATTTAGATTCAGATTTTTCTCTTTATTCTCAGGTCAATAAAACGGTAAGTGCTGGTTTCTTTCATCTCCGACAGATCAAATCCGTGCGGAAAAATATTCCTATAGATGCAACTAAAGCTCTTGTAAATGCTTATGTCACTTTGCGTCTAGATTATTGTAATGGAATATACGCAAATCTCCCAAAATATCAAACTAATAAACTTCAATATGTTTTCAATGCAGCAGCAGGGCTTATTACGGGAGTAAAAAAATATTCTCACATCTCACAACATCTTCGAGATTTGCACTGGCCCAGAGAGAATAAAATACAAGCTTTGCTGGATAGTATTTTAATCCCTTCATGAAATGGCTCCAAAATACCTATCGGAACTTTGTATTAGGGAAAATACATGTCAAAGAAAATCTACCCTTAGGTCAGCATTTGATTCAGTAAGAGGAAAACTTATCGAAATCCAGCGCTCCCCAATCACTAGATTTAGAGATTGCGCTTTTGCCGCCGCTGGCCTCTCTGCCTGGAACCAATTGCCTTCAAACTTGCGAATCATCGACCGTCTCAGTCAGTTCAGATCACAACTAAAATCCCACTTTTTTAGACTATCATACCCTCAATTTTAAATCTGGAAATATAATATTTCACTTTAATTTAGTTAGAATGTAAGTTTAGGTATACACTTGTAAAGCGCCCTTGAGGTGATTTTTTACAAAAATGGCGCTAAATAAATCAGCCAAATATTTTTTTTTTTTTTATTGGAACCCCAAATAAAATAAAATAAATAAATAACATTTAAAAATATAAGTTATTGCCATTTCATTACAATGGAATTTCATCAAGAATTGTCAATAAATAGTTTAAATCAAATAATAAGTTAATAGTTAAAAGTTGAAGGTTTCTTTCTTTTAGAAAAGAAAATAACCTGGCATTTATCTGTATTGATAAACATATTATTTTTATTGCATCACTCGTGAATTTTGTTGAGTTTTGTTGTATTGCATTATGATCTTATTCTTACTTCTTTTACCCATCTCCAGAGAAATATCATAGGTCGTACACTGGTTTAACACGTTGATAATTTATCTACGAGTAATATCAATGTACTTAATTACAAGTGTACCGAAAGCAGTGAACCACTTGTAATAACATATATATAAAGCAATTACTTTACTCCAACGTCCTGTATACAAGTCACCAAAATATTGATTCCGTAAGCATGCAATTTAAACCGTTTATTTGAAGGTTATAAACAACTTTAATTTAATCAAGTTAAAGTGAACAGAATGTTATACATTTGACTATTACAGCACCAAGGGTTAGAAACACAACACTACTTATCTTTAATGGGAAAGGACATCATGAAATATTTGTTCCGTTTATGTTTACCCAGAGGCATTTGGTTCCTTTGTCAAAATATAATTTATTTATTTAATAATAAAAAATAACAGATTTATAAATTGATCGCTGGAAACTTTCCCTTAAAATATTTCCTTCCAAAATTGGATTTTAATAATTCAACTCATCGTTTTATTTTTTTCTCATCGCCATTTCAAGAAAATATTTGTGTAAATTTTTTTTGCATTTATTTTTATTTAAAAAGGTAAACATGAACAGAAAATACAAAAGAAAAAATAATGAAACCCACTAAACCGCGAAACCGGCTTGTCAGCAGGTTTATTTAAACATTAATAAAAACATTATAAAGATCGAAAAGCATAAGTATTTTTTACACAAAATTTATTAACAAAAATTTTAATAGATGACTGTTTATATAAAATAATAATAAATATAAAGCTTTGTTACATACTAGCCATTTAGTTATTTTTTCTTAACATTTTCTTATAAGATCTGCTTAGGAATCTTATTGAAAATTTAAGGAATTGTATAATGAAGTGTTCTTTGGCCATACTTGTTTACAATCCTCGGTACTGACAAGCCTTCACGTTGTGCTAGCCTTGTATTATGTGTATGTATATACATTTTCTGGTAGTTACTATCAAATCGATATCTAATAACAAATTTGAGACAGAAAATAGCATTTACTGACAGGCACCCTTGCTTTTTCAAAAGTTCGGGAACCTCTTCCTCATCAATTCTAGCTGATCTGTTAATTAATTTAAAAGCCGAGTTTTGTAAAGATTGAATTTTTTTAATGTTGTTACAATATAAATATATTCTAAATGTTTTTATTGGTACAAAATATTTTGTTCTTAACTTGCTGCCTATAACTGTCCTTAATCTTTTACATAACTTGGTAATATGTTTATCCCATTTAATAAAATTATCAATCGTTATGCCCAAATACAAATATTCATTAACTACACAAAATTAATTAGATGTTGGTTAATAATAAAAGGGTTATGTGCTATGGAAAAATGAAATAAAAAAAACGTTTTCTCACCTGCGATAAAAATTAAAGCATTTTATTAAACTGAAAAGTTTTAGAAAACGTAAATTTTTTTATATTTTTAAATGACGTCACAAATTTTATCTAAATCAACCAATGATAGAGTGATGTGATACATTTGCGGTTTGCAGGAAACCAATCCACCAAAAAAGACAACTTAACGAAGAGAACTAGTGACGTCACGCACGGAGTAATTAAGCATTACAAAAATTTAAAACATCGTAGCGATGATAGTATAATTTAAAGTTTTTTTTTTTGGGTTAGTTTAATAGTCTAATAACAAATATATTTTTTAAAAACACGGAACCTCCTCATTGTAACCACTTACTTTTTAAAAATATTTCACGGGTTCGAGATGAACATTGTGCACGTCTCTTTGTCAGGACACTAATTACACCAATATGCAATTTCTAAAGTACACATTCACCGTAGTAGCAGTTGCAGAAAATTACCAAATCAACATGCTTACAGGATACAAGACGTCAGTAGCCAACACCAGCATGCAATTATTTTTTTTTAAGTTTGATTGTGTGGGAGTAATATAGTAAAAGGAAAAAAGGGTGAGCGTGAATTTAATATGTGCAGGCTGACCATTACGATGAAACATCGTATAAGGGCTATATTGAAAGGTTATTTGATTCAGAGGAATTTATGTATCTAGGAAGCATGTTTACTATGGATGGAATGACTGGGAAAGATATTGAAAGAAGGGTGAGTGCCGGGAACATAGTAAACGGTGCACTAAAATCAACCTTGGCAAATAATTATTTATTTCAAGAGGCAAGATTAGCAGTTCACAATGGAGTTGTTGCCGACCCTGATGCATGGGAGCGAAGTATGAACTTGGAAAAACAGGCATGAAAGTAGGCTAAATGCTATCGAAATGCGATCTCTCAGACGAATGAGATAAAACTATGTACGATAGCTTTACAAATATCTACGTCCGTACATTATAGAAAATAAAAAATATGTAATTGTATGTGAAATAAATTATGTAAGGCTGAAATAAGCATAATCAACAAAATCAAAAAAAGGAGCTCTGCGTCAGTTGACATGTAGAGCGAATGGACAGCGAAAAAACTGCTTTAAAGATTAACGATGCAAATTTTGTTGGATACAAACACAGAAGAAGACCGAGAAAGACATGGCATGACCGAATCTAACAAATATTTGAAGATGAACACGTCACAACTAGGAATAATCGGCGCGCGTGTATGAGACGATGTACGAATGTAGATGAACCGATATATGTATGCAAAACTAGAGTGGTATGGCGTTATTTCCTCTCTGCCCATTTAATTTTACACTTAACGAAGAGACTGGTTCGTCTCAAAACCGGTAGGCGTAGAAAACGTTAAAATTAAAAGTATTTATATCAAGTTTCAAAATAACAAAGCGCACTAGAAATTTATCCATACATATATGTATGCTATCATAAATTATGTACGTATGTCATCGCAAATTAATGATTCCAGGCAGGGGTTATATTTTTTTAATTACAATTGGCTCACAAATGCGATTAATTTCTACTTGAATGTCTGTCGTCTAAAGTTTCTAATAATTTATAGTTTAAATTACTTAGCGCAGCTGCGAATGAAACGTATATGAAAATATTAATACTTTGGCTAAAAATATCTGCACCAGACAATGAAATAAAACGCATCTACACTGGCTCAGTATCAGGCATGGAAGAAATATTCAGATTATAAAATTTCTTCACAATATTTAAAATAATCCCTAATAAGTTGTGTAAAAAATAAGGTTCTCAATTTTTTTCAGGTTTAAGGCATTTTTAATTTGAACTGAAAAATACATCATTGGAAAGCTTAATTTCTTAACTATTTTTCAACATAATCACCAGATTTTTCAACGCATTTTTGTTGACGACTAATCCATTTTTGGAATCCAGCTTCAAAGAAGTCCGCCGCCAGTCCGTGGAGGAGTTTGGTAACCGTCCTGCTTGTTGAGTTTATGACTCGAGGGACCACAACAAATTTGGCAAATTATTGCGAGACCTTCAAAAAAACTCAGAAGAACCATCCAAAATCGCCGGACAGGAAGACTGACGAAAAGCGTTAGACTGCACCACGACAATGCGACAATGCACGTCTCTCGCCAAACCAAAGATTTAATCAAAAAATTTGGCTGGTATCTCGTTGAACAGGCTCCCTCCCTACAGCCCTGATCTTGCACCAAGTAACTTCCACTTGTTTCCAAAATGAAAGCAACACTTGGGTGGATAACGTTTTGAGACTGAAGAAAGAGTGCAGGAAGCGGTCACCAAATTCCTCCACGGACTGGCGGCGGACTTCTTTGAAGCTGGATTCCAAAAGTGGATTAGTCGTCAACAAAAATGCGTAGAAAAATCTAGTGATTATGTTGTAAAATAGTGAAGAAATTAAGCTTTCCAATGATGTATTTTTCAGTTCAAATTAAAAATGCCTTAAACCTGAAAAAAAATTGAGAACCTTATTTTTTACACAACCCTCGTATATAAAGTGTATATTTATATTTACAACTGTTGAATTTTAATACAATACTTGTACAAAAGTTTATTAACTAGTGCCACAATGTCATTTAGTAGTAATGTCAACACTGAGCACTGGACGGTTCTTTTTAAAACAAATAATGCCAAAAACGGCTATTGCGAACGCCACATGTCCTATGTGATACCTAATATGTCGATAGTATCCTATCAAAGAGAAATAGTCCTTCAGAAATAATGTTCGAAATACTATTTTTTTTATATTTTTTTTTTATTATTTAAATCTTAAAGTAGGGCACACATATCATACATATTGTTATGTGTGTTCTAATAATAACATTGCAAATATATTTCATTTATAAATTGTTTATCACATATGTCTTGACCATTATTTTAAATTTTGATACGTTTTTTCTTCATAAATATTTTTTTCCATTTCGTAATACTTTTTAATTGCTTTAAATAAAATTGAATTTTGTGACTTTGCCTTTTTCCTAAATGGAAGTCTAATTTTGTTCTTTTCTCTAGTATTGTGATCGTGTTCATGCTGGTTCCGATCATTTTTTTTCCAAAATTCTGTTTTTTTATTAGAGTTTATAATTTTATGAACAAATATCATTGTATTGTAAAATATTCTTTGTTTATATGTTAATAATTTCATTTCATTTACCATCGACTTTACCCTCGTGTATCTGTTTTTTTTCAAAATGATTCTAAAGGCTTTATTTTGTAATACAGCTAGTTTATCTATGTTTTCTTTGTTTGATAAAAATAAAATGCTACTACAGTAGTTAACGTGTGGTTCAATAATTGCTTTGTAAATAGTTTTGCAAGAGTCCTTATCAATAAATCTTCTGACCCTTCCCAAAATTGATATTTTTTTTGCAATCTTATTTATTACCATCATAGCGTTTTGGTGAAATGTAAGTTTTGAATCCAACATTACACCTAAATATTTAATTTCAGTGACTTCATTAAGTTTTTCATTTTCTATTACAATTGATGGTGTAATTCCAAATAGAGAATCTTTTAATAAATTTGTAATCTGCAAAGTATTAAAAAAGCTGACTTGGGTTAGATGTAAAATATAGTGTACTTTTTTGTATAGAGGAAAAAGCTGAAGTGATCGGCTAGTTTCATCGTTCACTGAGAACGGGTTTGGCGCTAAGCGCACTTCATAGATATTTTTTGCAGGAAGATATGAACGGTGGTGGTAGTTTACAATAAATAACAATTATTTAATTTATTTTCCCATTAACATGGTAACTATAAAACATTAGTATCGTAAATCAAATACTATGTTAAGCTGTGCATTACGTTATAGACTCAACAGTCCGTAAAGTAACGCAGACTTCAATAGTCAAATATAAATAAATTAATTGGCGCTTATTTTGACGATTCACCCCTGCTATAAACGTCATTTTATTATTTTAATTAAAATGCAGTTCCACCAAGAAATATCAATATTTTTTCTTTAATTAAACTATTTTTTTTTTGTAGTATTTACTAACATAATTTTAAAGCTAAGAACCCCATACAGAACTCATATTTGTGAACAGAACAGTACAGAAACATAACATAACTATGTCCCAATTGTGCCGTATTGTAAACTCGGAACAAGATCTGGACTTTTTTGGTGTAAGTCTTGATAGATTAAAAAAAATCACTTAGATAGACTGGATCTTGTCTTGAAGTAGAATTTTTTTTTGTTCTGGCTTTAATTTTATTAATTTGTATTTATTTTATTAGTACCTGTATTTATTATAAAAAAATATATTCATCATCGCTAGAACGGACTGCATAAGTCCGTCAAATAAATAAATAAATAATAGGAAAATATCACATACTACGAATAGCGATAAAAATATATGAAATTAATTTTGAAAAATTAATTGTATAAGTGATATTGCGAATAAATATTTTCATATATAACATCAAAAAATAATTTATTTTAAATATGTCTAGAAAAACGCTGACGTAAAGATTCTTGAAGATATTTTATTTCAATTTAAAAAGTCACAATGTTGAAAATCAGCTTAAATTGTGATGTATTACGGGCGTAGCCAATGCAATGACCGTTTTCGCAGAAATTCAAAATTATAAATTTATAATGATTTTTTATGCTGCTAATAAGTGGTTAAAACTTTTTTTTAATTGACAGTATTTCACGGACCTTTATTATTTTAAAATTGTAAAAAAAAAACTGATATGTCCTTATTTCTTTTTCATTTTGAACTAAAATTTAATAAAATAAGAAACCAAGGCGCCTTTTCTTCCTGAATTTGTTTAAAACTCGTTTACGTTCTCAATATAAAAGAAATATCAAAAGAAAGAATGTTACAAAATTCCTAACTTTTTTCATACGATTTAAGAGAGTTTTCTTCAAAAATACTTTTAAACTCTCATCTTATCTAATAAACTGCCTTTTGTATCTACGGATAAACGAGTAAAATCAAAAAGAACTCTGTTGAAGTAAACTTTAGAATAAAAGTCAGATTAAATTTCAAAATTAAAAAGTTTTCCGAAATTACCATATATTAGTAAAATAGTTCTTAATTTGTTGCAACAGACAGGGAAAACAATTTGAGAAATGAACATAGAGGTCTAGGCATTTACGAGGCTTATGAACTGTTATTGGCTGGTTTAAGTGACTACTTTACACACTGTGTAACATTCACCATTCTTATTTATTGTGCCCTAGTAATAATGTTCTTACAAGACGAAACGCGTCACATATTAAAAAAAAGTAAAGTAGAATTAAATCCAATAAAAGTTTTGTGAATTGGCCTTGCCGGATGAACCTCACTCACATGATAAAGGTTTTAGCTCTTTTAGCAGAAACGCAACAGAGAGGGAAAACATTTTGAGCAGGGAATATGGAAGTCTTCGCATTTACAGGGTTTATATTCTGTTATTGGCTGGTTTTGGTGGAACTATACACACTAAAAAATCTTAGACAGCAATTTTTAAAATAATTTTACATATATAATTATTCTGTACGTGTGATGTCACTGAACTTCTTTTAAACGGCTTAACCGATTTACGTTCAGTTTTCAACGAAATGTTAATCTGTGCGCTGCGCGTGTTCGTAAATATTAAAATTTTCTATTAAATTTGTAAAAAAAAAGTTAGAAGCATAAATTTTTTGGCGGGAAATCGAATTCTCCCGCGGATGCGGGGTGAAAAATAGCGGGGGCGAAGCCCTAGAGCTTCTACGATATAGTGCACTGTATTTTTAATTTTAATATATATGGTGAATATCTTTGATATGCGGTATGCAATGTCAATCAGTCACAACCCCAACAAATGAAATGGATCAGGAACGGAAGCCACTAACCTGGTTCGTTCTTGATGGAATTGCGGTCCGACGGTCAATTGCGAGCGGCAGCAAACTAGGACAGGCCCCGATCTGGAGCTGAACACTGGTGGTTGGTGGAAACAAATGGTGATGCGGCACGCGTTTGGCGAAAAAACATACGACACGAGGTCTTGCTGTGGCAGGTTATCAAAGGATACTGGAGGTGGGAAGTGAGCAGTTGTTGTGGGTAAAAAGGATATTGAAGTGTGACAAAAATCGACAAATGCCCACCCACATAATTCGCAACCATCTTTTTTTCATCAACCTACCAGGGTTGCATTCGACGAGAATGCATGTACAAAAAAAATGGATGGATGTTGTTTTTTTGCAAAAAGAATTCTATTTTTAAAAATGAATTATTTTATGTTTTGGAATTCAACCATAAACAAGTACCTAAGAGCCGACTTATCAATGATTTTTTTTCCAAGGTAAAAGTAAGCAAACCAACGTTTGGGCAGGACAACGTCTGTTGGGTCCACTAGTTGTTTATATTTTTTATAACGTGATTATTTGCTATCATTGATCTCTCAGAACTCACCTTATTAGAATATTTATCTTTTCTTACTCTCAAGTTAAATATATAATTAGCTAATCTTGGTAAATATTTACCGGTTTCAAGACGTACAACAAAAAATATTTATTTGACAACTCAGGAGTTTATCAACTCCAATGTTGCTCGTGTCTTTCGATATAGAATTATTTTACTATAACAATTCTCGTACCAACTTTGAAATGCATCCAATGCATCCAGAATACATAGGTATGGAAATAAGTTTGAAAAAATATTTGATATTTTTAAAACAAACTCTGTAAATGCATTAAAATGTAATCTCACTCGTTATTTTTTAGAACAGAAATAAATTTATTATAAAAAATATGTTATTAAATTTAACTTTGTTTTTTTTTGGAGGCGTATTTTTGTTTATTTCTTTATATATAAATTATACATTTGTGGATTTATTGCCAAATTTAAACTTCTTCCAACCAACTGATAAAATTAAGGTGTTATTAAGATTATTTAAGCTTTCATATTGATCCAAACGTATAATTTATAAAATCTTATTGTAGCATTATTTTTCTTTTTTATTATTACCTAGCTAAAGACTAGTCACTTTATGTTTATGTTAAATTATTCTTAATTTTAATTTGCTATATTTATATTTAGAATATAATATTTTCTTACTTTAATTGTTATCTTTTATTTGTCATCCTCGATTTGTATGTTTCTTTTTTACTTTTTTGCAGTTTAAAAAAAAATAAAAAATTACTCATTTGTTTAGTTTTAATTATTCAGTTTAATTATGTAGTTATACTTCATATTTTATATGAGATAATGAATTGTTTACTGCTGTGATTATTTTTTAAAATCTTTTTATTGTAAAAGGTTCTGTGAATCGTTGATATACAAATAAAGAAATACCTTGAAAGAACGTCACGCAGCTTCGATATTCGCATTAAAAAATAAACACGTGAGAAGCTTAAATAATAAAAAAAAACAGAGTTTGCTTATAATGTTATAACTTTAAATTACGATTTAGATTAGGATGAAAGAATAAACCATTTAAAATCAAATAATAAGAAAGGACTACAATTAAATATAACGGAGATTCTTCAGATTAAAAAGACTTAAAAAATGATATTTCATTAATAAATAATCAAATAACTTTTCAGTATGGTCCACTTTTTAAATGATAAATTAACTTATCGTGTAACTCCACCTCTACCCCCCTTCACTCACAACTCCTTACCACTTCTTTAAAATGAGATTTAATATTTTTTAATTAATGATTATTAAATATTAAATATTAATATTAATAATTGTTTAGACATGGTGGTGTTCGCAACTCTATAAATCTGCACATGATTAATGTATATCATTAATGGTGATGGTAACGGTGGAGGTGTACTTAAGTATTTTCATGTTTTTTTTAACATTTTTTTTTTCGCACCACAACAGGCCAGGAGGCCTAATTACAGTGGTGAATTACATCACAAAGCACCCAGGCTTGAGAAAAATCACATTTTAATTTTTGTGTTCTCACCGGGAATCGAACCCGGAACCTTCCGTGCGTGAATCAAGCGTCTTATATTTTTTTTAATGTCCGTTTATGTATGGTGTAGTGAGTATCCTGACGAAGATACGGTTACGTCTCGAAACCGGTAGACTAAAGTCGTTAAGTAGTTATATTTACTAACATTTGTTAAAATGTTTGTCTCCAAACTTAATGCTTTAAACATAAATAATACTATTGATATATACATTTTATATTTGAAGCACTCACTTTTTGGTTATTCATTATTTGCTCTTCCTTTTAGCTTTTTAACATGATATTTTTTGTCCTTTAAGCAAACTCTCAAATATTATTGTCTCTAATGATAAATATTAACTTTTGTCTTTATTTTGCGTAGGCAATGAATGAAAAACTAATCAGCTCGAAAAACAACCACAAAAATTCTTTATTTTCGAAAATTTTTAGAATATCGGTTCTAAATACAGATATAATAATATTTAAATGGAGGCATCAGTTGTTGAAAAACTACGAAGCTTATTTCTGATTTCATCTACGCTTTTTTTCATACTCCATTAAACTAATCATTAGGCTTAGTAAAAGAACATTAATTTTTGCAGCCAGAGGCAAGCAGATAAAAACAACTTTTTACCACTGGACGGTTTTAAATTAAAAAAATGGCAGAAAGATAAATTATTGCAATTTCAACCAATTTGACATAGCAATATTTTGAGTTTGTCCAAATTTTTGTAGACAAGGACTGGATTCAACGCCCTGGGGAGCTGTTTATATTAACATATTTCAACAGAGATGAAGAACATTTAAGAGAAGCTAATATAGAAGTCTAGGCATCTACAGGGCTTATGACCTGTCAATGGCTGGTTTAAGTGGCCACTTTACACACTGTGTAACATTCGCCATTCTGCCTATATTTGAACATCTATATTCCTTCAATTCTTTCATCTGTTGATGTTTGTGAAGTTAAAGAGCTGAAACCTTTATTTATGCGGGTGAGATTCATCTAATTGAATTATTTCACCTATATACTAGGCAACGCCTGAAAATATTATTTTTTCAATTTCTATACTTCTTCATGGACCAGGTAATTTATCAACAATATTTTGAGTTTGTAAAGGTTTTAGCTCTTTAACTTCACAAACAAAGGTTTCAGCTCTTTAACTTCACAAACATCAACAGATGAAAGAATTGAAGGAATATAGATGTTCAAATATAGGCAGAATGGTGAATGTTACACAGTATGTAAAGTGGCCACTTAAACCAGCCATTGACAGGTCATAAGCCCTGTAGATGCCTAGACTTCTATATTACCTTCTCTTAAATGTTCTTCATCTCTGTTGTAATATGTTAATTTGACATAGCTTTCGCCTTGGGGGTTGAACGCCTTATTCATTCAGATAATATTATAATTTATCGTTGTTTAGTATTTATTGTTTTTATATTGAACACAGTTTCTATGTGGTTTTAGCATTTTGAAAAAAATCATGTATTTGGATATATTCGTGTTTTAGGAAACATGACTACCAATCTGATAATCATAGTCAACTAAAATGGCTCAAAATTCAAAGCGGAGAGAATATCACACAATGAGTATTTCATAGTCCTAACGTTCGGTTGCAATAAATTTCTTTTCATGTTCCCACCGTGTCACAGAAATCAAAATCTGCTGTTTATAGGAGAAACTTTTGTTTTTATACCCCAATATCCAGAACGTATAGATAAGTCAATTCGTTGCACGACTTGGAATTCTTTGGAATAGATCTTCCGGCTTTCGTAGATTTCTTCGTCATTAGCAAAATATGGGATGAAGATGGATTGGCATAAGTTAGCTCGAAATCGTATATGTTTATCGCGTTTCTGATTATATTATATACCCTGTTAATGCCTAGACTTCCATATTCCCTTATATAAGGAATTCTCCATCCCTGTTGTATTTTTTTAATATTGTATACCATTATTTTGTTGTCGTTGTTTGTCTTTGCTGCATAATTTTACGTTATTTTTGTTTAGTTTTTTGAACGTATGCATCTTCGTATAACTGTTCTAATTGGCATTAATAAAGCAACGAAAAATATCAACGCTGATCACTTCAGGTTGGATTTTTCATTCTATGGTGTTAAAAAAATTGCTTATCTGTAGAAAATAGAGTATTTTTTAACTTAATAAAAAAATTAAATAAAAAAACAACTTTCTTTTTAACCACTAATTTTTATTTTCCACTGACCGGTTTCAAAGCAAACAAGCTTCTTCGTCAAGGTTTACGTAAACATTAGTGGTTAAAAACAAAGTTGTTTGATTTATTTTATTATAATGAATAGCCACAAAGTTAGTGCTTCAAATTTAAATTTTATATTTTTTAACTGATTAAAATATATTGAAAAGACTATAATCTTAGATATGTACATACTAATTTCTTGCTTCATGCCAATTTTACTGATAACTTCCTGAAACTCTTACGATGGGGTTAGCCGGATTAGCTTTCATTTTTCACATTTTAAGTAACTTATTTACGTTTCTGTCTTAAGCCAAGTGGTTGGAAACTGTCATTAATAATAAAAACCACAGTAAAATATGGTAGATTTGTTCTATCTTTGCTAACTTTTCCATGAGTAGTTGTGTTATAACTAGTTTTGTTCAAGAAAACAGAAGCAGCCTTAGGGGAAGTTAGATAGAGGGTCCATAATGATAATACAGAGTACTGGCCAACTCGAAGGTCGAGATCAACGCACTGCCCGACTGTTTCGGGAAAATTTTGTTAAAGGATATACATATCGCACCCCCACGTCAAGGGTGCCATAAGTAAAAAAAACTGTGTTTTGAGTCAAGGGGAAATGCGGAGTCAGAGAAATTTCATGAATTGGTTTTTCAGCATTGTTGCATTGTTTCTCTCTCAATAGAGTTTTTGAGAAAACTAGGCCCTTTTTGGGTTTTTGGATGGTCTTAGCTCCCATAAGAAACAATTTATCAAAAACGTAAAACAACACGGACGAACAAATTGTAAATATCCATTCTATGTAAACATTTTAATGTGTCAAAAAAAATCACCACTCTAGTGCCATAATCCAGAGAGTAAACACGGGAAAACGTTTGTATGAAGAAAAGACAGTCCGCGTTTCCTCATAAGTATTACTTTTAATAGAATTTAGAATTTTAAGTTTATGAAAACCGTTCACGGAGTGCACAAAGTAGTCGTGACATATTTGTTAAGTGTCAAACTTATCAAACGTAGGTATGCCACAATTTTTAAATTATCATAAATATTTTTTTTAGATTTCATTTAATATACGTATATTTTGTCCTTTTAAAAAAAATCTCTTTATTTTAAAAGTTTAAAATTATATACGCACATATCGTTTACATTTTTTCATTATTTTACTATCTATATCTAAGCATGTTTTTTGTATGAAACTGCTCTGTTATAGTATTTATATGAAATAATCCTTTTCTTTTCTTTTTCACATTATATTGAAGTTTTTATATTATTTCGAAAAAGTTTTTTTGTAAGTTCAAAGGCACTACGTACTGTGTTTATGAATAAAAAAATAAATTCACGAGTAAATATATTTTTCATTAAATTATTGTTGTTATTGAATGTGAATATGAATGAAGAAATATTCCAGAAATCATAACTTATGACACCTAAGCAATTATATGCTAAAACAATAGGTACTCGCTTACAGATTCAAAAACTATTCTTACTCAAACGAAAGACATAACCCCATCAAAATAACACATACAAATAATGTAATCACTAGATCCTTAACACAAATACAAACTAATATCACTTTCGGCCAAAGAGGTTTTGAGTATTATGCAATTAAAATCTCTAACATTCTTCCGCTGTCCGTTAAAACAAATAAAAACGAGAAAATGTTTAAAAAGGCTATAAAAAAAGGGATAGTAAAGTTGGGTATAGGTAAAATGCATTGTCTCATTCGCCCAAACGAATATCGAATCGCCTGCTCCACATACGTGTAGTTGATGTTATTTTTTTGTTATTTATCTGTATATTTAGTCTTCTTTATATATTCTCACATATAAACAAAATAAAAGAGTAAATTGTTAAATGTTCTCAGCATGGGTCAACCCCAGTGAGGTCACATTATTTTCATTGGGGGAACTGTTTGCAAACCCGGCAAAATTCATCTTTCTTTATTTTGAGTAAATCACAAAAAACTGATACAATACTGAACTTCAACTTTTTTTTAAACTTAACTTTTTTTATTATAGTCAGTAAATATTGTATATGTTAGCAGTGATGACATAAGCATGATTATGTAAAGATACAGAAGTGAAATAATAAATTTAATTTTATACATTACCAACTTTGCAATACTCAAGTAGAGGTTGCCCCGTTTGTAACAAAGCCGATAATTCAAAAGCCATGTCTTTCAAATTAAGCCGTATTTTTAACTTAAAAGGTTAAAATTATTGTAAAAAATTGTATTTCGAACAAGTTTCAATGAATATCTCACTTTTTTTAAATTTTGGATTTTGCCGGGTTTGCAAGTAGTTAAAAATTGAGGATACCCAAATCTTCTAAGTCGGTTTTCTCATTTTGACCCATTTAGACCTGTGGCACTCTGGACGAAGGAGTGCGATATATCACTTCGGTAATATTCGCCTTCGGCCTATTAAGGAAGTTATATCATATTAATTTATTCGGTCTTATGGGAACGGGGCGCCGATAGTAATTAGATTACTTCGACATGACTAAGTTATGTGTGCAACTTAAAAAGTACTCTGTTACTGTGTAAAATGTATTGAATTACATTTGGCATTGACACAATTGGTATAATCACGTTTATTTTTAACATAATTACTGTATTATTTTTGGTACGTGTATTTTTTTTGTACATACACAAATCTGGATTTCTCCCAAGAGGGAGTAGGTATATATTTTTTTATTAATATCCCTACAGAGATGAGTTTTGATTTTTGTATATATGTTATTAAATGAGAAACCATTCACAAGCGTGTTGGAGCGCCATCTATGTATTGATATTGAAGTTAAGTATTTTTAATTAGCATATTACTTTATTTTATGTATGTAATACATAATATATGTAATACATAATATTATTTTATGTATGTAATACATAATATATGTAATACATAATATATATACACATGTTACCTGTGTCGATATTCGCTAATAAGCGGAATGGGGAATGTTGTAAATACGTAAAGTGGCCACTTAACCCAGCCAATGACAGGTCATAAGCCCTGTAAACGCTCGAATATCCATAATCCTGAATTTGAAAAAATTCTACCTCATCTCTGTAGGGATATTAATAAAAAAAATAATTACTGTAGTTATGAATAAAAGTAATCAACAATGTTTTGAGAATGTCCAAATGTTTGTAGGCCTACTGGATTTCAACAGATGGAAGAGTTAAGAGAATGCCGTAGTTTAAACATAAGCAGAATAGGGATATATAACTTTTTTTTATTTTACATTTTTAAATTATAAATGTCTATGAAATACTGTCCAGCAAAAAAAAAATAATTTGCAATCTCAAATTTTCACAAAAACGGTCATTCCATTCGCCACGCTTCTAATACGTCATGTTTAATGTTTACTTGTTCCCCTGGCCATTGAAGTTTGTTTAGAATATTATCATGAACTCCAAGGCCAAACACGTCGCGTATTTTTATTTCACTTGCAACGTATTTTATATTTAAAAAAGTCATATATGTATGAAAACAATTATTCACAATATCCATACTGATTTTGAAAATATAAATAGCTATTTTAAACCCATTTCATAAATTTTTAACGGTATTCGTAGTGTGTGATATTTTCCTATTGTGGATGTTACCAAGTGTGTAAAATGACCACTCAAATAAGCCAATGACTTGTAAATGCCTATACTTCCATACTACCATCTCAAAATTGTTTTCCTTCTCTGTTGCAATTTATTTAGAAAATGTAATTACTTATTGATTGGATTTTAAAAGTTACACAAAGAAAGTATTGGGATTCGACATAAGTTTTGTCCGTTTTTTACCAAATAAAGAGAACAAAGGGACACATAAAAAAAAGTTCAATGAATCAGTCAATAATGTATTCTTCTTCATTATTTTACAACAAACGAGCGGACCCGACAGACGTTGTCCTGCCCGAACGTTGGCTTACCTGCTATTAGCTTGGAAAAAGACTTTTCATTGATAACCTGGGTACTTTTTTGTGATTTAATTGCAAAACTAAAAATTGTTAATATTCAAATATTTAATTTAAGTAGGTACCTAGGTACTTGTTCAGGGCTGAATTACGAAACATAAAATGTAATTTTTTTCAAATATGGCATTTTTTTGCAAAACGCCAAACTCCGGTCTTCTCACCAACAAAAGGGAGACTTATGTTGGAAAATTATTTATAAAAATGTGTTGAATTTAAAATTATTTTAGTATTACTAAAAATCCAGTAAAAAGAAATGAAACGGTAGAAATTTTAAGAAATTTAAGGAAAGAATCTAATTAAGATCCACAAAAAACAAATGCTGTAAACATTCAAAAACAGCCTTTTTTAATACACAAAAAATCAACATCTTTCCATTTTTTTGTAAATGCATTCTCCTTGAATGCAACTCTGGTAGATCGATAAATAAAAAAATTATGCTCCTTACTTGTTTTTTACATATTACATTGAAAACTTAAATATCTACGAACACGCGCAGCGCTAAGATCTATATTTCTCTGAAAACCGCACGTAAATCGGTTAGGTCGTTTAGAAGATGTTCGGTGACATCACACGTACAGAGGAAATTTATGTATAAAGATTAGTCAACAATTCGTCTTCACTGTATACTGCAAAAATATCGCAAGCAGTTTTGGCAGCTTTAGTCCCTTAAATGAACGCGAACAGAAGAAGGCGTCGAAAAAGCTCACTTTCGTCTACTTGGGATTCCATTTTTTCTTTCGAATGACGTATAACCATAGAATTATACTATACCAGAAGGCGCGTAGTACCAAGTTTGCATACATCACTTTGCATACAAAGTTTCCCAACTAACCCACGTGCACGACATCCCACCTGCACGCATGCGTGAAATAGCCGTAATATGTTGCCAGACCGCGAACAATTATTATCATAACACAAATATTTGATAATTTTGTGTTACGTTGTTATGTTTTACCACAAAAAATATTTAACTGACTGAACCATAAAATAAAACAGGTACTTTTAATAGGCAAACGTTAAAAAAACATTAATCAAGCATTTAGTAACTAAATAAAATTAATACAGTTAAATTTTATGCTAAGGATTATTGATAGAAAGCCGGGTAAAAAATTCTACTACCCTGGCAATACTAACAAAATATACGCTTTGTTTTGTTTAACAATCTGAGAGACGGTAAATGAATCGAATTCTTCAAATTATATTTTTCAATTTGCTTACACATGAAAGGTAATACCAACAAATTTCCTTTTAATCCCAGCAGTACTTTGACACATAAAAACGACACAACACGGCATAATTGAATTTAAATCGGCAAATGTATTCTAAGCGACGTCTACGGAGTAACAAATGGCCAAAACGTGAAACTACGTATTTATGAGTAGTTGAGTCGGCTTCAGTTGGGTGTGCGTACGCGGTTTCTGGACTATTATAATTATATGCGTCAAACCTTTACCCATAGAATTAAGAATAGTCCAGAAGAAGCGTAGTATCATATTTGAATACATCGGACTGTGTCCAAAAATCCCCTCACTATGCCCTACTTTTGCCACGCGCATTCATGATGTCGCCGCGTAATGTTGCACGATGGGAAAAATATAATCATAACACAAATGTAAGGTTAAAAAAAAGCAATCTGTTTATTTCTATAAAATTGTATTGTGCACGTGGAAATATTGATTGACACAACAGCGTAGATAAATAAAGGGTCATTTAATAAGAGTAATTGAATAAATGAACTTTTAACTTAAAATATAAAACAAATTTTATTTTATATAAAACGGATATTTTTATATCATGTTAAATAATATTTGATGTTTTAAAAATAATGTCGGTCAAATGTCTACCACAGAGTTCTTTAATCTGAAGTCCAATTTTCATTAGTTCTTTCATTAGATGAGCAAAGTGGGGTAAAAAAAAATACTAACCTGGCAACACTAATGAAACGTTCATTTTGTTTTCTTTGACAATCTGACTGATGGAAAAATAATTGATTTTTAAGTAACGTATTTGCTTTTTACGCATTCATTTGCTAATTACACAAGAAATGGGATCCCATCCTATTTCTTTAAGATCCTAGCAGTATTTCTACACTTTTAAAGGACACAATACGGCATAGTTGAATTCAAATCAGTTGCGTACTGAGCAACGTCCACAAAGAAACTAATGGGTCAAAACGTAAAACTACCCATTTATGAGTAGTTTAGTCGCCTTCTGTTTGATGCTCGTATGCGGTGTCTGGACTATTCTTAATTTATTGTCTTTACTGTTCTGTTCTGTTTTAATCCTCATTTTTGAATTTCGAATACAAAGGATTCAACTTATATCAACATCCAATATTTAGAAAAATAAAATCTGCTTTAAAAGTTTTCATGTTTTTTATTTCTTTCAAAGTAACAACCCACTAAGCCTCTATTTTGAGGCTTTTCAGCAGGCAAGATAGAGAGGATATGGAAAGAGGTAATGAAAAATACACCTCAACCTCCAGACCTATTGAGAAAAAAACCTTTCTTAGATTTTTTTCTTGCAACTGACGGGAATCGAAAAGTTTACATAAAAATGTAGATACAGACAAAAAAAAATGTGGAAAATAAATAATCAAATTATCCGTTAAAAGCCTTTTTCTCGCGAAAGAATATTCTAAATCTCTCGTAAGTAATACTAGGGAAAGTTGTCTTTTTTTCATACGATCATTTACTAATGTAAAAGGCTCGAAAATCCCTTTTTTGGAAATAAGAAAAGGCTTTTATTTAATCTGGGTATTCGTATTTGCTTATTATTAAATTCAAAATATAACGAACGAATAAAGTAGAACGAGTCGGTTTCGTGGTGCTAGTGGTCAGCGTGTTTGCCTACCATGCATTGTTGATATGAGATATTTATTTAAAAAGGTGTTTATACACTAAAATATTTCAGAGTCCTTGGACTGGTACCTGAAGCGTCAGACTAATAATAATACTTTTATCTGAAAAAATATTAAAATACTCTGCGATTGGTGTACCTATGCAGTGTTTTATGCACAATTAGGTGGAGAAAGGAAATGACAATGATAGTGGATAATTTGTGTGAGAAAAGAATCAGTATGTTTTTTATTTTTTTAATTTATGAGTCATGCAATATAAAGTATTTTACAAAGTTTAAAACACATGAACAACATATTCAGGAGGTACTTCAACTCAATTCTGGACTTAAATAATATAAACATTTTTTTAATAAAAAGCACATGTTCAGGACAACAAAGAATAAAAGCAAGTTTATCACCTTTATAACTAAATATTTCATAACAACATATAAGCTAACAAACTTTTCTTACACAAACGAAATAAATATATAAAAACGCTTTCAGGAATGGCAGAAGCGGTAAATCTAGAACTAAAGGAAATAAGGTCGTTAACGTCACTTGCTAGGCAGACGATGCAACTATAGAGGCAATAGCAATTCTTGATGATTGGAACATATCGCAGAAAAACAAAAACCTTAAATTTAAAAAATATATTAGTTTTCAAATATCGAACCACAACGTCAAACTCTGAAGTAAGGAAACAAATGAGTTAAACCTTGGCAGCGTCTGAATGGATTAGAAGCAAATTTTATGTATAAAAAATGTGTGTCAGACCAAGCAAGGTACATGCAATAGAGACGAGGATAGATACAGTAAGAAAAGTAAAAGAAAAATTAAATCATCAAAGGTGTCAAAGGTACTTAATACATTTGTACCCCTGTATTTAGTAGCCTTACGTGCCTTCTACAAGGCTAAGGTACATTCTGCAAAGATTATTATCGCGATTGCTAAGCATCAAGAAGAGCATTTGAAGACATTTTTTTTCAAATTCGATTGATACATTTCTTCAGTTGGGAGTAGACGGACACCACTAATGACAGAAGAACGCCTTCTTTTTAAGTGGGAATTTGCGGATTGTCGCTGGACCTCCCGATCCAATGGGGACAAACCCGTTAGAATTGGGATTGAATCCGTCGAGCATGTCCTTAACGCTCTAGCAAAAGCCAGAAGAGGTTGCCTTTGTCCGCTTGAAATAATTCGCCGTATGATGATATTAACGGTAATTGAACCCAGGAACTTTGATATGGTAGGCTAACAAACTAACCGGTGCACCACACGTCCTCCATATTTTGAAAAAGCTCCATTGATTTACTGTGTGGTAACCTTGGTTTACTTTTTTGGTTTACTTTAGGAAACCTGAGGTTAGGAAATTATCGCCTAATAATCACTTCCAATTTACGTTTTATTAAACTATATGCGTGTCTTTCTCAGTGATCTAATTTGATTACATCATAAATTAAATTATTTAACATAATATATTAAAAACACAATTTTGCTATATTTAGGAAAAGCTATGGTTTCGTGCGTTCTATGGATGGACTGCGCATGCTTGCACTTGGTTTCTCGATTAATAATAATACAGTCTCAATAGAAAGAAAATTATATAAAAAGCAGTTAGAATCACTGGTAAACGAGCATTATATAAACATTTTGGTCCTGGAGGGTAGCCAGATGTTTTTGAAAGGGTTGAAAAACACTGCTCTAGCCGAACCACAGCACGAAGAAGCAGCAAACCTTTTACCGTATCATTTACTCGTATATATTATCACCTCTTTCCCTGACAGCTTTACCTTTCATATAATGTCCTTTTCTTGATCCAATGCATAAATTTTCCTGCCGTCTGATACGAAGTTCATCCTTTCATCATTTTTCACGTGATAAGGAAATATTTCAGCCCCTTTCTTCCTTCCGCGTATTTTCCTTGACCTCCATCAAATCCCGAGATTGGGCTAAAATGGTTGGTTCTCGAATAAAATGATAAAAAAACTAGGTCATTGAGCTCAATCAATGTATTGTCCTCGTGTAAACCGAATTTCAGAGGTCAGGACAATGGAACAAAACATTATTTTAGAGACAGATGGGCCAGACTATCTCCGCTGGACAATAGATTACCCCCCCCACCGGCACGGAAGCGTTGTACTCGTGTGAACGCGTTTGGAGTGAACAGTAGGACAATAACCGCATTGCTCAGCGCGTTCTTGTTGTTTTTGCGCATTTTTTCTGCCGGAAATGTCGCATAAATGTTCCGAATTTTTTTTTAAAAATAAGGTTTATTGTGTGTAATAAAAACAAATGCAAATAAAAAATAAAGGAAATAGAATAAAAAAAATATTTAAGTAAATAAAAGTGAAAGATAAAGGAATACAAATAACTAGATTTTAATTTTACACACGAGTTTTTTTTATTTATCGGTATATTATTTAATCGGCCTCGTAGTGTAGTGGTCAGCTCGTTTGTCTAACATGCAAGAGGTCTCGGGTTCAATTCCTGATATGGTTAACAGGAAATATTTATTTTAAAAAGGGTGTTTTTATACTAGAATATTTCATAGTCCCTGGACTGGTACCTGAAGCGTAAGTTCATCATCTTAGTTTCATATAACAAAAATAATCAAGATACACTACGATTGGTGTACCATTGCAGTCTCCTATGCACCATTAGGTGCGAAAGGGGGATGATAATGATTTAAAAAAAAAAAAATTTTTCCACTACTTTTGTTTAAAACAGTGCCCGGCATTTATGGGTTCATACCTAATTCTTCAAACCAGGCACTGAGAATTCTTTCTCTTTGCCTTTGAGAAGAGATTCTTTTATTCCATCATAAAGACCATTAAACTTAGCCAAAAATTGTTTTTGAATGATTTCATGTATATTATTATCATCATCGCTATGTTTTTTCATAGTTATATAATTTTTAAATTACGCTACCCGTGACGTCACGATTTATGAATTTCGTGAGTTTTCCTGACAATTAAAAGTAAAACCTCGTAGCTGTTAAAATAAACCAAACGTTGAAAAAAAATTCTACTTGGAAACCGAAAATCAATAAAAAATTATTTGTTTATTTGTCTGTTTTTGGAAAGAATTTTAAGGTTGGGACATTGTGAAATAATAAAACAAATTCGTTTTTTAAAAAATACAAATGTAGTTATTTATAAAACAAAACATAAAAAGAATCTTATAATCAAATAAAAAAATAATAGAACCGAATTTTTTTTTCCTATCGACCTACCATAGAATTAAGAATAGTCCAGAAACCGCATACGCACATCAAACAGAAGGCGACTCAAATACTCATAAATTAGTAGGTTTACGTTTAGACCCATTAGTTTCTTTGTAGACGTCGCTCAGTACGCAACTCCTGATTTGAATTCAACTATGCCGTGTTGTGTCTTTTTAATGTTTAGAAATACTGCTAGGATCTTAAAGAAACAGGACGCAATCACATTTCATCTGTAATTTGCAAATAAATGTGTATATAACAAATGCATAACTTAAAAATTGAATTATTTTTCTATATGTCAGATTGTCGAAGAAACAAAATGGAAATTTTGTTAGTGTTGCCAGGGTAGTCATTTTTTTTACCCTACTTTGCTCATCTAATGAAAGAATTAATGAAAATTAGACCTCAGATAAAACAACGCCGTGGGGGGAAATTTGAACGACATTATCTTTAAAACAACAAATATTATTTAACATGATATCAAAATATCCGTTTTATGTTAAATAAAATTAGTTTTATATTTTAAGTTCAAAGTTCATTAATTCAATTACTCTCATCGAATGACCCTTTATTTATCTACTCAGTTGTGTCAATCAATGTTTCCGCGTGCACAATACAATTTTAGAGAACTTAACAGATTACTTTTTTTTACCTTACATTTGTGTTATGGTTTTTTTTCCCATCAAGAAACATTTTCCGGCGACTTCACGAATGCACGCGGCGAAAGTAAGGCGGAGTGGGGGAATCATTGGACACAGTCCGATGTATTCAAATATGATTCTACGCTCTTTCTGGACTATTCTTAATTCTATGCGACCTACATTTTTTTATATTCTTGTTCACTCCTTAGAATAACAAACATTTTTTATCATATAAAGTTTGAATACAGTCTATATAAACATCAACTTTGTGCTCACAGAACACTCACTTTTTGCAATGACTATAAACTTACTTTGACATTCTTTTTTTTAGTATTAACAAAATGAGCAATATTTAGGTTTTTTTGGCTCTAGTTCCCTTATTTAGAGTTTTCTATCTGCAGCAGAGGGTTTTGCAAAAATTCGGCATATGTTTTCTTGTAAAGATCTCTTCAAAGTAGAAGCTTCAGGTCGTTTTTCCATCCAAGGGTTGACTAAATCTTTGCTGAGTTGCTTCATGAATACTTCTCTGTTTAAATGGTTCTCATTATTTTTGGTCATATTGTGGCAATAAATTACAGCAGAATTAGCAAATGCCATGTTCAAGATCCTGCCATTAGCCACTTATCAGTTTTGCGACTGCCCGACATCGAGGAACACGTTTGATCAAATGAATCGACACCTCCTTTTGTTTGATTGTAAAAATGAATCATGTCTGGCTTTCCACATGTGTTGATTTGGCTTCTTCGTTGAGATGATATTCTACTTCTGCAGAAAACACCTCTTCAGTAACATAGTTATTTTCATCTTCGCTTTCAACGTCGTCCACAGGCTGGTTATCTTTTTCTTCAGAAGCTGATTCTCACGGCGAAGATTCATCTTCTTGTAAGATTGCCAACATTTCATCACTATTTAACCTTATTTGCCATTCTTTTTTTCTTTTCATTTTCCATTTTCAGGTAACTAAAATATTTTTTCCAACAATCTTTCGTGCTTTTGATTTTAAAAAAAACGCAGCAAGTTGGCTACGAACTGACTCAAATCCTTACAGGCTACGGAAGTTTTATGAGCTATCTTCACCGTTTTAGGCTCTCAGAAATTGCTGTTCATGTAATGACAAAACACCCCAAGATGTCCCTCATTTATTGATGCATTGTCCCATTTTCGGCTTAGTGCGAATGTAGTTAGAGGCGTGATTTAGAAGTCTGGATGAGGACCTAAAAGATATCGTAACAGTCATAAGTCATAAGGACTTATCGCATGAGGTAATATCATGCATGGTAAAAATAGTAAAGACGATTGTTGAAATAAATAAAAATAGGAAACAAAATGCCGAACGCTCTCAAAGTGAAACGGAAGGTCTGTTGATGCCTGTCAATAGTCCGGTTTCTCCTGTATGAGTTTTCATCACCAGATCCTCACACTATAGTCAGAGAAATAAGAAGGAACATACCTTTTGCAGTTACTATAAGCCTTGTACATAATAAGCAAGGCAAAAAATAGGCAACTCCTTCATAAAAAATAAAAAAAACCTTTTAGACCGAGCCATATTAATAAAGGATCTAAAAAAAAACCAGTAATATACATAAAATGTATTGAAAAACCTAAAAAAAACACATAAGCTTACTTAAAGCTTAAACATACGTCTCGCAGGCGTATATGATCGTTATAAGTCGAAAATGGCATGACTTACCTTAGCGACGCGTACATACCTGGCAAGCTCCTCTCGGCCATTGAGTTGGCAAGAAAGCAGAAAGCGCTAAATTTAAGCGTTGAAAAGTGATGGCGAATTTTAGATTTCGTGTACGCCTCGGAGGCTTCTAGGGTAAAAACCGTTTTTATTATTTTTTTCATACATTTAAAAAATACTTTTCTGTAGAACTAATTGCTATATTTTTTACCGCGTGTAAGCAAAGATTTTTGCACCCAATTCCCCTTAGCCCTGAACATCCTCAATAAATTTAAATATTGATTAATTTTCACTTAAATTTATTTTTCAAAAAACTTTTAAAGATTTTGAACCAATTTTAGACAAACATTTAAAATGTGTGAATTTTTAAATATAATAAATAAAAAAATGTGTAATATTACATTATAATGTAAAGTGTAAAAAAAATAATTTAAAAAATTGTCAGAATTTAATGATTTTAACTTATAATTTCAAGTGGGTTCCGTTCGCTTTATCACAATTGAACAATGTTCAAATTGTAATATAACTGAAGTTTGTAACAAGGCTCGTTTTTCAAATGCGAACTTAGTCCAGCTATTTACATATTGCAAGGCAGATTATTCTGGCCTTGGACCTTAGTTTCAAATTCAACTAAGTGCTAAAGCTTTTCTGTAAAGCTCGAAATTAGAAATTTGACTTCGAATCCTTGTATTAATCCTATGCCTGCTTTCATCGCTTACAACGCCGTTTATTTATGACTCATAAAACGGGCTTATTCAAAGTTAAGGCAACGTATTAGAAAATATTAAATGCGTAAAAAATATTTATCTATCCCAAAGGAAAAATATTTTTTTGTAGAAAACCGTATTTTGAAAATGACTTCACGGATGTTCATACAACGTGCATAGCTAAAATAATTGAAATTTCATTTTTCGTAAATTAAATTGATTCCTACATATATTTTTTTATTTTTTTACTGACCAAAGCTACACTACTTGTTTTATTTTCTCCTATATTACTTCTATTTTTGGTGTATTGGATTATATTTGTAAGTTTATATAATTATTAAGATGTTTTTAAATACAGGTGCTTTTTTTATATATTTCAGTTTGTTCTTTATTTTATTTATTTATTTATTCATATTTTACTCTAACAAACTGTAAACAATCATAAGAATAATGTGACCTCACTTTTTTGAAATGTTTTTACATTTGAGAATAAACAAAGAATACTTACTTAATAATCAGAGATAATTAACAAAATATTCAGACTGTTTTCAAAACTAAGTATATATGTACATTAATATTATTTATATTACAAAACGCACAATGAAAATAACATATTTGTTATTCTGTTTTTGGAATTATATTTGTAATTATTATTATTATTTTTGTAAAAAGGGGGTAATGCTTAATAAACTACTGATTTCACTGCTACCTATCTAGATATTTTGTGACGGGTCCCCGTGTATGTAACTTCTATGCTGTATAATGTATATATATATTTTAAATTTAAATTTAAAGTTTTTAATTTTTGGTATTGTTATTCTCAATTTTGCAACGGTGTAATACATATATTTTTTTTTATGTTTGAAGCACTTACTTTGTGGAACATTATTATTTAATACATTAAAATAAAATAAAATCACTTTGTTTTTATGCACCATTTATATTTTTTATAATTTTACAACCAACTAGTTTCAGCGATACTATGCCTTCTTCATGGTTAATTACAAACTAACATAACATATATCAATTTTTCACAGTGACGGTAGATCAAAATTCTACATACAAACAAAAAGAATATGCACTTGATTATTTTGAAATATTGGAGATTAGAAAGGCTGTAAATATTTTTTTAAATATTATGAATAATCAAATAAATCTTAGTAATAGTCCCATTTTAAATATGTTCCCTCTCCCTAAATTCACACACAAACCCCTCCCTACTCTACCCCCGCAGCCACGCCCACTCTACCTTCACTGTGAAAAATGTATATATGTTATGTTAGCTTGTAATTAACCCTGAAGTGGCATAGTATTGCCGAAACTAGTCGATTGTCAAATTATAATACATAAATATCTATTTTTATTTACTCGATAAACAATTAAAATGATATGCTATGCAGGTGGCGCAGCTATAATAGCGGAATCTGGGGATGACCCAAAAAGAATGTTGTAAGTTTCACCTAGTATTACATAGACTTAACATGTCAGTATCAATAAGCAAAACAAAAAGACTAACAGTATCTAGACAACCTTTAAGATGTAAGCTGACTCTTGACAACAAGTTAATGGAATAAGTCATGAGATTCAGATATCTGGGAGTAGCAATCTCAAGTAAATGCGATTTGCACACTGAAGTCCGAGAAGAGGTCAACAAAACATCAACTGTATCGGAGTGTCGGAAGAATTTAATATGGAGAAATAATTATATGCGTATCGATAGCATGGTCAGAATATACGAGACATGTATGAGACTCATCATGACATATGCTGTGGAAGCGCGGGCTGATATTGTTTCTACCAAAAGGCTACTCAGAACTCCTCAGATGAAAGTCTTATGATCCATTTCTGGAAAAACACTCCGTGACCGAATCCGAAATACCAAATTTAAAGATTTGTGTTAAAAATATGATATCGTACGATATAGTAGATCTAGACGAAGATACTCAAAGGGACCATGTGGGTAGAATAAGCAGACTTGTGTACCTACTCTGCAGCCGAAGAAATCCCATCTGGACAATGCCCGCTTGGAAGACCACTCGTAAGATAGAGAAATAGTTGGATCTCATCATCTCAGGAGAACAATTAGTTTTCTGTAAGACAGGTCTTAGAACCTCTTAAAAGATGAAAAAAAGAAAAATAATTTTCTCTATTTTCTTCCAAGGTTCATTATAAGTTCGTTAGTAGGTGAACTGTTTATTAATTCGAAATAAATAAACAAATAAATTTTAAAAATTCTCGTTATAATATGAGTAAAATGTCTCTTTTTCATTCTAGTTTCACTATTTATGTTTTTTTTCCAATAAGGCAAACAGGCATTTGTAATAGGGAAATATCACTTTTTTTACATTTCAAAGCAGTAAAGGGCTAGGAAATACTGTCCAATAAAAAAATAATAGAATTATAATTATTAGTAGCATAAAAAATATTTGTAAATTTCCGCAAAAACCGTCATTCCATTGGCCACGCCTCTAATACGTCACGATTCATGTTTATTTGTTCTTGGCCATTGAAGTTTGTTTCGAACATGATCATGAATATTGACGTCACAGCAACTAAAGCCAAATACTTCTCGTTTTTCTAGCTATGTATTTTTATTAAATTTCTTTTAAATATTTATGTATGAAAATATTTCTCCACAATAAACATATTGATTTTTAAAATACAATTAATAATTCTAAATCCATTTCATATATTTTTATCGATATTCGCAGTATGTGAGATTTTCCTATTGGCAAACCAATTTAATTCAAATTATATTTTAACATATATTTTTTAAAGGAATAACCCGCTAAGTCTCTATTCTTTATTTTTTTTTGGCAACTCATCCTATGAAAGATGATTTCTGAAGCTTCTTTTCTAAAAAACTTGTCAGCAGGTGGGAAAAAAAGGATATGGAAGGAAATTATGAATAATATAACAGATACCATAACGATTGATTGAGAAAAAATCATTAATAGATTATTTTCTTCCAACTGGCGGGAATCAAACCCGCCACGCCAGTCTCACCGTTGGCCGTTTAACCAACTGCGCTACAGTGCTTGTCAATTCTTTTATATTGTGGATACATAAAATATTATCTTTTAAAGACATGTGGTTAATCAAAGTATTACAAAATTGAGTAAAATTGAGCATTTGGACTTCAAAATGGTTTAATAAGTTACCTAACATATGCGTGACTCGAGTACGTGCATGTGATTTATGAGATTTTGAATTCAAAATCTCTGTCTTATCGCTTCTTTATTCTTCTATCGTATGGTGTGATCAATCAGTGTCAGATTAAGGTGCCCAAGGCTTTTGAGATTATTCTATAGATCTTCATCTAACCACCCTTATAGCTCCTATTTCACATATGGCTCCATTGTGCCACGTGCTTCAGTTGCATGTATGAGTTTATAAAGTTTCTAACCTTTTTAAAAGCTTTCTAACCCTTCATGTTGTACTCAGTTGTCAAATATAGTACTATCAATATATCGCTGTGATTAGATGATAAGATTAGTTTGAAGCAGTTCAAAAATCTTGAAAAAATTTGGTGTTTCTTATGAAAGGTATCAGTATATTATCAAAATTACATATTTATCTTGAATTATTATTATAACATTATTTTACTAACAGGTGAAAATTTTATTTAATTAAATGAACAAAATGTTGGTATAATTATGTAAAAATATTTATCAAGCATAGGAGAAAAACGTGTGTTTTAAAATATGCATTTTATATGTTAATTATTTAAAATCAAACGAGTCTATATGGAGAAAGCTTAAATTGTACTCACGAGTTAAACAAACAAGTGGAGAGTTCTGGGCATAGTTCATACGAGCTGCTTGCACCTGAAACAGCGAGCTCGACGTATGACGGGAGCAGTAGCCTGGGGTGACACAAGATCCAGGTTATTAAAGCGTCAACTTAGTATGTCATGAATTATAAACATAAATAAAAACAAATTCAATATGTATAATAAAAAACAACAAAAAATCATTTTACCAGCAAATTACCTGAAGTAAACAAGCAAATATCTTTATTAAATATGTTGGTCTCGTTGAGTAATGCCTAAACTTTTTTTTAAGGTAATATGGTACCGGGCTCGAACTCACGTTATGTATAAGCATGTCAAAGAAAAAAACCACTAAAATAAAATGTTTTCAGGTCTTGTAGAACAAAGAAAACTCAACCAACAAAAGCGAAATGGATTAACTATTTCATATCAATTAAATTCGTTTGAAAACAATCAAAATTGAATATCAAGAGATATCCTGTGGGAAATCTTAAGCCCTCATGTTGAATAATGGTTTGTGGGGTCCTATTTTACATTTAAGGAACAATTGATTTTTAATTAGAGGATTAAACTATTCAAACCACATATTGAATAGGTTTATAAATAGTAATTTGAAATTATCTTTGTCTTTTCACCTAATAAAATAAAATACTTTCATATTTTTCATTTAAAAAATGGTGTTTTTTTTTAGGCGAATGACTAAACAAAACTTGTAGAATTAAATGCCTAGACATTGGGCCAGATCGATAGAGCGATTTTACGATTATCGAATTCAAACAGGGCTTAATACTTGCGTATTGATATGCTAATTAACGGATAAATACCCAAAAAATATATCGCTGAAATTGTAGAGCAATGGGATAAAAGTTTGAAAAAAATATATTCATAGAATTAATTTATTTTCTTCAAAAATATAAAGATAACTTAATAAACTTTTAATAGCATTTAAGTGCTTTATTTAAGTTTTCTGATGATAGAAAAAATTATTAAGATATATCTCGATTACACGCAAAAGGCATTTTTTAGTTGAATTTTAGTGTGAAATTTGTGTTTTAAATGTATACATTTTGCATTTCTTCGACCATTTCACTTTTCCGAGGGCGAAATCTGTTAGCACAAAACACTCAAAAAATTTTGATGCCACAAACCACAGTGAACTAATAGATTAGACAAAATCTAAATTGTCTTCAGTATTTTTCCGTTAATAAGCATGCAAATACACAAGTTTTGATGCCTGTTTGAATTCAATAATTGCAAATCGTTGTTTTCGATCCGCCTAATAGCCGTTCACTAGGGTGAGCCGATATATATTTTTTCCAAATTTTGAAATGAAGGCGGTCTAAAAAGTTGCCTTCCGGATTACTCGGAATGCAAAAAAATTTCAAAAAAAAATATTTGATACTTCTTTTGGTCCTTAACCAAAGCTTGAAGTTTTCGAAAAAGTCAATTTTTGCGCTAAACCGGCTGTCATTTCGTACTTAAGTAAGAAAATCAGTCCAATTTAATGTGTAGTCAACCTTACTAAATAAGTATCTAAGGGCGTGAGTTGCACTTTGTTTTGTAATAAATGGAAAGCATTGTTTTGATGAGTCATTGTTTTCGTCAATATCAGCCAGGCGCTCAACAGAATCAGTCCGCAGAGTGTAAACATTTTGCATTCCAGTAGTTTGAAAACGTGTTTGAATTTGTAATGTGGTTATATATTTGCTAACTAAAAAATAATTTTATCAATACAGATAATTAACAAAATATTCTGACACTTATAAACTTCAAACCTCGGTTGAGGGCCAAAATTAGTATGTAATATTTTTTTAAATAATTTTAACATTCTATCTGATCCAAAATGCTACGTTTTAGACCTCTTTCACTTTGATGTCTAAAAAAACAAAAAACTTCATACTTCATCAACCCACTCTAACGTCCATATTGCTTTCTCTAAAATGTTTCCATTTCTGTTGTAATACGTTAATCTTAATAACTTTCTAGGGGGTTTAATCCAAATATTGTCTCTTCAACTTTGTTGAAATGTCTGTCTTACTAGGTGTTATTTCCGTATATTTTTATTCGCCTTGTAGTCTCATAATCTGTGCATTTGATAACCATGCAAGAGGTGTCGGGTTGGACTATTGAAATGGGGGACATTAAATATTCTTTGAAAGGTGTTTTTAGACTAGAATATTTCAGAGTATCTGTACCTGGAGCGTAAAAATGATCGTTTTACCTCTATGTAACAAAAATGATCGAGATGTGCTTTAGTTGGTGAAAAAAGTCAGTGACTTATGCGCCATTAGGTGCGGAAAAGGACTAATGATTATGTCTTTGTTGAGATAAATGACGGAAAATATGGGATGTTCAAAGAAAATTTTATGAACTTATTTCCACAAAATTTTCGTATTTTCTTGTCTCGATAAATTATATTTCTTCAATTAATAATTTTGTTTTTATAAAATTCAATGTTTAATCAATCAAAAGAATCCAGAATGGTAACTAAATAAAGAAAGGCAGGTTATTTTTAATGCTAAATATTTTATTTTTCTTCTAGGTAGGTTGGAATAAAATAACGTTAATAATTCATACACTAATAGAGGAATTTTGGCATTTTCTATGCATTTATTTAAAGTTTTAAAAACCCATTCAACTTGTATAAACATACTATTTTTATATTTTTGTAGTTTTTTTACTGTTCAATATACCTTGTACATAATCATAACAAAGCAGTAAACAAAATATTGCAAAAAATTATAAAACATTCGTTTAAAGTATTAATAAAAAAGAGATCTAATATCTGTGACAAAAAGAAATATTTACCTGTATAAAAAAAACAATTAAACTAAAGAATAGTTACAAAAGAGAAAATTGGTTAAAAAGATAGGTTTGAAAGTTAAGTTTTTCCTAAAAAAAACAACTGATATGAAGGAAAAAAAATCTTAGAAAGTATGTTGATTAATTGATTAAAAATAATTGTACAAATTTAAAATTTCCTTAGGCATTTTGAATTATATATTTTACGGTCGAAATTTATGTGATTTTTGTCATAAACTAATTAAGAAATAGGTACCACTTAACATTACTGAGAATTTTATTATTTATTTATTAACAAACATATTTTTTTGCCTGTTCGTAGGTTTACTTAATAATTAGATAAAAGTGCACTAAAAAATAAAAAAAATACTTACCAAATCAAACAAATTTTTCTTTTAGAAACGAGAGTTTTAGAACCGATTCCATCGAAAAAAGAAATTTAAATTAATTTTCTGTTTTCTTTAAAACAGCTTTTTTGACAATTTTTTAGTAATGAAATACAATTACTACAAGGAATAAGTATTTTAGCCGATTTATTGTTAAAAACAATATCTTCCAGCCAGCCAAAAAACAGACTGGTCATAAGGAGAATTGGTCAAAAAAATTGTACTTAAATACAAAATATATATATCAAAAGAGGCACACTTGAAAAAACCAAATTAATCAAAAATAACATCTGTATGGAGAGATAAGGCTTACACATGCTAACTTAAATAAAAATATATTAATCAATGTTTAATTGTGTCCAAATGCTTGCAGACTGGCTGGATTTCCTCCCTAGGGAGATGTTCACATATAAATTTATTTCAACAGAGAGGGAAAACATTTTTGAGAGGGGAATATGGAAGTCTAGGCATTTACAGGGCTTATGACCTGTCAGCAGATGGAAGAGTTGAGGAAATGTGGATGTTCAAACATGGGCAGAATGGTAAATGTTACACAGTGTGTAAAGTGGCCACTTAAACCAGCCAATGACAGGTCATAAGCCCTGTAAATGCCTAGACTTCCATATTCCCCTCTCAAAAATGTTTTCCCTCTCTGTTGACATAAATTAAAAAATATATTATGTTATGCATAAAATATACATTTATAAAAAATTATATTAAAATAAAAAATATTATATTATTTATAAAAAATAAAAAATAAGTGAATTTGAGATGAATAAGTCACTCAGATACCAACATAATATTAAAATTCCTAAATTTCACACAAGTAATGGTCAAAATAGCTTTGTCTTCAAAGGTGTAAAAAATTATAATTATCTTCTCAATGAACTAAAAACTATTAAAAATAATATATCAATAAATAAATTTAAAATAAATCTGATGAAATTTTTTGAACACGTGTAAAAACAACATAAAACTTTAATTAGTATGAATGTATTATTGTTTTGATTTTTTTCTCATGTACTCGTATTTAAATAAAATAAAATAAATAAACAACTACAACAGTGTAAATCCCTCTCCAAGCACAAGAGTTAGTTTCTTCATTGGAGAGTTACAGTGATAACATTTACTAGATGAGTAAAAGTAGATATGTATGGAATTTTTAAAAAACATGTACCTTTTATGAAATTTATTGCTAATAAAAAAATATATTTAAACATGTACGAGTATTAAAGGATGAGGAATGCGGAATCAGGTTATGAGTTTGGAAGGAGAGAGAAAAAATAACCAAGGAAAGAAAAGGAATTAAAAATATGTGTTGAAAAATAAGAAAATGAAGGAAGGTCAGGGTTTTTAGGATATAATGCAATGTTTCATACGACTTTTGAAAGTAGCTAGAGGAAGTGTTTTTTTTTATATGAAGAGGTAGCCCATTTTATATGAGTTCTTATAATTTACCTGAATATTTTAACATCGGAATTTTTTTTTTGAGTTATATACAAAGTCAATAAATAAATACTTGAAATAATGCTGAAATTGAGTTTCAAACATCAAATTGAAGAATCCGCTACACTTACTAGAGCTAAGTACCTTAGCTAATGTGTACCTTTTGTTCAGTCAACTAAGTCATTACGCTTTTTTTAATTTTTAATCAAATTTCTCTACTGAAATTTGTATTACTGCTAAAATCGCTTTAATGAAATTTTATCAACTACCTTTGATTAAAAATCTTCTCCTAATATTGTTTTTTAAAAGTTTAAAGATTACTTGCCATACCTGTAATTCTTTCTTTTTTCTCTGCTCCATTGACATGTTATACTTTTAAACTACTTTTAATTACTTATATTGTATATGTTTATAAAATCAATACATTGCTGCTCTTACTATAATGTGTCATTAATTTCAAAGATGTTTTTTAATTTGACTTAAATTTACTGTCTTATATTTCATTTAAAGATTCTTCTCATCGTTTCTTTGAATCACATAAAATATGTATGTGTATGTTTATATTTTTCCTTTTTGAAAATGTTTTTTTTTTTACATCTGAGATGTTTTTCATTCTTTGTTTTAATTCTTAATTACTTTTACAATAAAAAAATCTTCATTTTTAATATTATTTACATTTGTAAATACTCTCTACAAACATTTAAATAAGGTTTTTAACTTTAATTTTAATTTTTAAACAACTTCCATTTATTTATTTTTTCCTTCTCTTTTTTGTACTTTCATTGATAACCTTACATATAATTATTATATCATATGAAAACTTCACTGGTCCATTAGAGTTAAGGATAACTGTGTTAAATGTGAAACAATGTAACCGTATTGTATGTTTCCTAAATAAAAGAAAATAAAAAAGAATAAAAAGCTTTTTTACTGTGGATATTTACATAATTAAGTGTGAAATTCCGACTCTTTTACAGCTGCAACACGTTTTAGAAAAAAAAAATATCATGTTAGCATTTAAATCCTAATAGACCTGAAATATCTTAGTCCTGTAACCAGTTCAAAAAACGACCATTGTTGCGTGGAATTCGATTCCGCAAAATACATGATTTTTTATCGATTTTTTCATCGACAATGTTTCGTAGAAACTCGCGATAAAAAGGAACCGCATCAGAATACAAATGAGAAGTAAGAATGTTCATTTAAGTACGAGTTTAACGACGCTGACAGCCATTTTCGCAATCAGTTTCAGATAGAGATTCTGTTAATATCTGTGGAAAGTTCTACGTGAATACCTCTATAAATTCAACAACTAGTCAACTACTTCGAATAAGGATCACGCAAAGCTAAACTAAGCTAAGAATTTATGGGATAAAGCAAAATCGAGAAAACATTATTTGTTTTCCGCTATTTGTGGTTCTTCTGTATAATTAAATTCGTTTAATTCAAATAAAATAATGTAGCCTTGAGTCAACTGAGTTCACACAGACCAAAGGCCATGATTCTTTTTTAAACTCTTGTAATGGCTATGATGTCACACGAATCTACATAGAATTCAAAACTTGATATAGGTAAGTCGTATTTTGCTATAACAGGCCTAAGTTATACAATTTTATATGGCAATCAGTATGAGGACAAGGCTGATATATTTGGTTCTGGACTTGATAGTTATAAAACGAGTCTGATTTCTTTTTTTCTCTCGCAATATTATTCTTAAATTTTTCTTTATGTAATTTTTTTTTTCCTTTTTTTGTTTTTTCATATTTATGCATTTATTTCGTTAATATTTTTGGTTGCTTATGTGTATTTACCTACTTGTTACTATTTTTATAGTTATGCAATTTTATAATTTTTTGTTATGTTTTTATAAATGTTTTTTTTTTCATATTTATGTTCAATATATGTTAAAGGCAATTTACGCCGTTTGTATAAAAAATAAAAATAAATTACTTTTATAAATTATTTAAAATAAATTACCTCACGGAATACTTGTTATTAAAGTGAATGGCATGTTTGTTTTACATTTTTGTGCAACAACTATGGTGAAGGTGTATGAATGTCGCGGATTTTCGAGTACAGAATCACTGATGCGTTGCACAGTTTCTTCGGTTGATACCATCAGTCTTGGACCAGGCCCTGGTTTGTTTATTGCTGAAGTTGAAACTCTTAGCCGTGCTTCCCAGTTTTTTTTAATTTAGTCGATGGCGTATCAGAAATGCGGCGTATGCTAAAGCGAGCACAAAACTTACGCCTCGTGGTAATAGGCGAAAAACCATTGGTTAGGTGCACTTCAATAGCGTAAGCACTCTGCTCCCGTCCAACGCTCCATAGTGACCAAAGAACCCCCTGTGCTTCCGAATCAAACATTATTAAAATCCTAAATCGGAAATCTGCCTCCAGACACCTTGATCGATTGATAAAATGGTTAATAGGTATCCTCATAAAGCTTTTTTTAACAAAACAGATTTTAAAAATATATCAAATTATTCATTAAGTCCACTTATATTCACTTCACATTGTTATTTACATACGATAGTCACACACACATACACATTTACACACACTCTCACAAAATATACATATACTCACCTTTAGTAACATGTATATTAATATCACTAATACTATAAATCTAGTACTAAGTTAGAATAAATATTATTGAACACATTGCATAAATTCTCTTATGTGTTTTGTTTTCTATCTTGTCTAAAAATAATAATTATCCCCCATTGAAATATCATTTCCTAAAACTGTTTCTCGATAACCCTTGCCTTATGCTAGAGTAATGATTCGTTAATTTGTCCTGAAATGTTTCCAAGATTTGTCCACTGTATAATTTGTTGTATCTATATTTGATTACGTCCTATTCTAATGAGTTGTAACCGTCCCAGAATGAGTTTGCGAACTTATGGGAGTACAATTATTATATGGAGTGTATATTTCAAGAGCTAAACATCCCAAATAACTGATAAGACTTGTAAGAACAACAATGAGCTCAACCATATCCAAAGTGAGGATCGATAAAGATCTCTCAAAAGCTTTTTAGGCGTGTAATAATCTACGACAAAGGGATGCGCAAGCCATGGAAAAGGTAATCAGGAACACAAAATTAGGAACCAGGGCAATATCTTCTTCATGTCATCGATATCGATATTGACATCATCGGAAGATCTCTTTAAGCCATCCGCGAGGCATTCATAGCGCTTGAACTAAGTGCAAGGAAAATGGGACTCATCATTAATGAGGACAAAACAAAATTGATGATTGCATCCCAAACTCACGGCATAATCCTCCAAACCTTTACAGCGGGAAAAAACAAATTTGAGGTGATCTAGTCGTTTACATATCTAGGATCCAAAGTCACCAGTGACAACAATACACAGGAAGAAATCAGGAGAAAAAAAATACTCAAATTAAACCAATCTTGACATACGCCTCCGAAATCTGGATTATAACAAAGAATATTGAGAGAACCGTTGGAGGTTTCGAAAGAAAGATTCTCAGACTATCTATGGCCTTGTGAGAGAAAACAACCATTGGCGTCGTCACTACAATAGGGAGCTATACGAAACCTACGGAGCGCTCGACGTAATCAACTCCATCAAGGTGGGACGCTTGAGGTGGGCTGACCAAATAATTAGAATGGACGACGAAAACCCCATAAAATGCCTAACTCTCTCTGTGCCACAAGGACGTTTAAGGCCTACGAGGCCTAAAATGCGATGGATGGACTGCATCCACTCGATTTTCAGAATTATCTTAGAGCAACCATCGAGTAGAAAACAATCCTCCAGGGTTCTGGTTCTATTTCACTCACAGAACTTTTCTGTTTATCCACCTGTAAACAAATGATTTATTTTTTTATTCTTATTTATTTTTTAACCGACTTAGTTTATTCCATATTATATTTTAACAAACCCATTATATACCACGTTATAGGTATTTATTAATGTATTCAAAAAATGATGTCTTAAGGAAAGAAAAAAAGTCACTAAACAAAAAAAAAAACACTTGAGCAAAGAAACTGTATGAAATGGATAAATATTAAGATTTGAAAAATTATTCATATTATGACTAAAGAAATTATAAATACTTATTGACACCTGACTCGCCATTACAAACGCTGTCTTCATCGGTACATATCGAGACGGTATAAATTAAAGTCGATATTTATATGCGAAAATGTGTATTTTTGTATGAAAATTTGAAATATTTTTGTTATAATCTCATAAAGGTTGGATATATATGGAGAGTGACTTACACTATAATTTTAAAAAACATTTTTCTGTAAAGTTGCTACATGTAACTTTTACTATTTGGCCTTTCCACCGTCAATTTTACAAATGGTCGTGTTTTATCAATTTTCCGAAATACTAAATACGAGTATTGCAAAAAAAGTTCCTTCGAACCGGATTTGAACCAGTGACCTATGGATTACAATGCATTACTCTACAGTCCACCGCTCTACCAACTGAGCTATCGAAGGTATACATAACTGTGAGCCAAAACTGCTATTTCCAGCAGAGAAATTGATGCAATAACACGTTATCTGGGTCAATCCGATTTGCCACAAATGCTTCAGCTTAGAAAGTACATTTAAGTTAAATGGCTATCGGCAACTTGGACGTTTAGTGACATAAGTAATAATATCCGAATATAATTTTAAATGAATCTATTTTTAAAATGTATATTTGAAGCACAATTTCAAAGCTGTATAAGTGTATTTATTAAGATATAATTAACTAATGAATTCTACCCTATTTTATTTTAACAGCGATTACTAAATATAACATCAAACCTATGGAGCCAATAAGTCTTTTTACTTATTTATTTACGGTTTCATTAACTTTTTATATAATTACAATAAAACCAGTTTAAAAACTTCAAATATAGCATAGTTTCAAAAAAGAACAAAAACATTTAAAAAGTATGCAATAGTAAACAGAATTTATAAAAAAAAGGAAATATTACATCTGTTATAAATATAAATATTGACGTATATGTTGTTCTTTTAAAGACACAGATGAAAAATGTGAAGTGAGATAGGTATGATCTTTAGAACTAGACAGAAAAGAAATAATATTTTCTAATTATAGAAAATATTGTTTATTTAATTATTTATTATTTTTTTCTTATTATGAACGTTACGTTACGTTTTGTTACTTTTTGTTTCAATTCATGAATTTAAAATTTCATTAATCTCATCAAGTCACATCCATACGAATATTATAAATGCGAAAGTGTGTTTGTCATGTTTGTTTTTTTTCACGTTGCAGCGGAGCGACTGATCGACATAATGTTTAACAAAAGGATAGCCGAAGAGCTGAGAGTCATAGGCTACTCTTTATCTCGAAAAAACATGTCTCTCCCTCGAAAAATTTTTGGTGGAGAAATTAATTATAATTGAAACAGAATAACGATGCAACGTCGCCATTGAGTAACGAACTTTCATACTTTTTACAAAGCGATAGTTAGAGGACCGGCAATCGAGACAGGCTACTTTTTACTACCGAAAACATCCAAGCGAACCACGGGTAAACGCTAATTAACCATATATCCTAATGACTAGGTCGTAAAAGTAGGGTTTTCTTGCAAAAGGTAATTTTGTTTTTGGATTTTGAATTTGCATGTTGTTTCGAATGTTGTGTTTTTTTTCTCTGTCTTTCGATAAGCATTAGGTTTAGGAAAATATGTTCTTAAAATAAAGTATTGAAAATTTTGTTTGATAATAAAATAAAAAATTTCTTTGGAGAAAAGTAAGTAAAAAGTCCGTGCTTTTTACTGTTCTTCTTGTTTTGCTTGTCAAAGTCGACATTATATGACGTGACGATACTTGCTCCCTCCGCTGATCATTTTTTTCCTTTGGGGACGACTTTTTAGCTTGAATTTGTATGGAGTGTTATCTCTATGTATCATATTATATCTCAATGCTTATTTCACTCATTTTGACGAAAACGCAACAATCATTTTACTCTAAACTTGTTTTAACTTTTTTTCTGTGCAACTTGCCCCGCATAAAAATTGTATGCATTTAAAATATTTTTCAAAGAATTGTTTGCTTTCTTTCGAATTTCCATTTTTTTTTATTTTCAACGAGTTTTAAAGTATAAAATGAAGATATTAATAACTTCATATAAAAGGAAATCTGACCAGTCTACAAAACTTTGGGCGTACTCAAAACATTGTTGATCAAACGATATGTTTTTAGGCGGTGCCTAGTAGGCGAAATAACTCCGGCAGATGAATCTTACCCACATCAATAAGGGATTCAGCTCATTTACTTTCCAAAAATCAACAGATGGGAAAGTTGAAGAAATGTGGATGTTTCAACACAGGCAGAATGGTGAATATTACATAGTGTGTTAAATGTCCATTTAAACCATCCAACGACAGGTAAGCTCTTTAAATGAGTAAACTTCCATATTAAAAAAAAAATAATACCTTTTTGCATATAATTTAAATTGTAACTGGCATGAGATAGAGAAAATAGATTATATATGCGTTGACATTTTTTTGTGTATTAGTGTACGACACTTATTTCCACATCAAAAGACAAGAAATAACAAATAATAAAATGTTTAAAAAGATATGATATGTAAAAGACGCATAAAATAATAGAATTAATTATTATTCACATGACTTTTGACTTAAATTGAGATTAATATTTTGAATTAAAGAAATTAAATTTATATTAAAGAAATAATATTTTGTTACTAGTAAATTTCAATTCTTTTTCTTAGAGCTGATATGTAAAAAAAAAAAAATTTATACTTTTCTAAATGCCAGTGGTTACGCCCACATTATACAGTAGCTCACCTTAAATAAAGTACATCGGGCTTAAGAAAGAGACTGCCGGCGTAATCAGCAAACTGCGGCTTTGTAGAGCGTTGTATTTGTCATACATACATACATACATAAAGATAGCAAACTCCTGGGACAGAGACGACGCTCTAGAAAGTCGGCAGTCTCATTCTTAACACTTTGTATCCCGGAGCCATGTAAACACGTGATTATATAACCACGCGTTGTGTCCCGGTCCCGTGTTTTCACGTGATTTACCAGCTGTTCAAAAAAGTGCATTTTATTGACATCTAGTGTCTTTTATTAGTACTTTTTTGCTGCTGGTAAACTACGTGAAAACACAGGACCGGGACACAACGCATGATTATTGTAATCATGTGTTTACACGGCTTCGGGATACAAAGCACAAAAAAAGGAGCGAGACGCTGTGGGTAAATGTGCGAACATTGCAATGTGGCTCTCCATAAAGGCCTTGTTGTCTCCATGTTGGCAAAACTATCATACAAAAATAACTTAGTAAATTGTTAATTTGTTTATTAAATTGAATCTAATATTTTTATATTTATGACACGTTTAAGAAACCCCTCACAAAGCATGAAATTTCACAAAAATGGGCAGGGCACAGGGTAAATTAAGAAAATGAACAAAAGTTAAGAAAATGATTCAACTTCTAGATATCATGACAATTAATCAAAGAATCAAATTTAAATAGGTGCGAAGGTTTTCACGGTCACTGTTATCAATATTATGTATCTTTTTTGGGTGATACCGTATTATAGTGCACGAATAATAAAAGAGGCAATTGAAATACACAGACATCCAAATAATATAAACAAAGACGACGGGCTTAAATTAAATTCAACATGGTTCCCAGCACTACATATGACAAAAACGAATAGAAATGTGCCTACTGCCGGCTGCGACACAGTACAAATTACTAGTACCTACATAAACATAATTATTCTTTCCTACAAAACTAGAAATGTTCCTACTGCTGACTGTGACACGGTACAAATTACTAGTACTTAAACACATACATTTCTCTATAAAACACACAGTTTTCCCTGAAGATGGCTCCTGCAATGGTAGCCGAAACGTCGGATCAAATCTAACATACACGGTATCACCCAAAAAAGATACATAAAAATCAAATTTAATGTTTCTAATGAAACAAACAAAACTATTAAAGGAATAGTTCCGAGATATTTTCAAAATAAACTAAAAAATAATGAGTTCTTTCATAACTATGCAACAAGAGGATCTAAAAATATAAGACTGGAAAAGAAATCAAAAGCAATGTCCCAGAACTGCCTTATGTACAAGGGAATACAGTTATTTGAGGAAATTCCAGAAAGCATAAAATATGAAATAAATGTAAATATATTTTAAATTAAATGTAAAAAGTATTTATGTAAAAAATATTAGGTAGTATATAGTGTAAATAGTGAATATAATTAATGAAAATGTACATATGAAACAGTGAATATAATAAATAAGGATATTAAGTGTATAATAGTGAAAATAATGTTAGAATAAGTATAGATGTAAATATTGTTTTGTAAATATATATTTGACTATGTTAATCATAGAACTAAATAAAATAAATAATAATAATAAAATTCTAGGTTTATTCGGCCGGCCCTCAAAGTGTTAAATCCGGTTATTTTATTTACTGCCGGGTACTGTACCTTATTTGCCTATTTTTCACCCGTAAATTACTTGATTAAATAAAATATCAAATTTATAAATAATATTAAAAGAAAAACGAAGGAATTTGTCTTTCGAAAAACTACGTTTAAATGATGTAAATGTATAGGTATCTCTTTCAAGTAAAATTCACGATTCATTATTACATTGACTAAATATTTTTTATTCTATACAGAAGATGAATTAAAAACTTGTCAATAAATTATAAGACGGCTACTTAAAAGTTCGGGCGTATTTATTGAAATTCATAATTCTTTTCAAATTATTTAATGATGGGACGACAGACAGAAAACTTTTAAGTGTTTTGGAAGTAAGTAAGACTGAAAGGTAAATGGGCGTAAGTTTCGATAATTTCGACGAATTTTTTTCAAGACAAATGGTTTCTGATGTTTAATTATTAAGGGATTAATTAAAGAAAAAAATCAATCCCCAAAATTACTTTAAAAAGTCTACTAAGAAGAAACACAATTCACTGAAATATTATTTAGTTTGTCCAATTTTTTGTAGACTAGGACTGGATTCAACTCCCTAGTGAGCTGTTAATATTAACGTCTTGCAACAGAGATGATGAACATCTAAGAGAGGGTAATATAGAAGTCAATGCATTTACAGGGCTTATGAGTTGTTTCAAGTGGCCACTTTACACACTGTGTAACATTAAATAAATATTGCATTTAATATTTTTTTTAAAATTACAACAGGGATGGAGAATACCTTAAATAAGGAATAATGGAAGTCTAGGCGTTTACAGGGCTTATGACCTGTCATTCGCTGGTTTAAGTGGCCACTTAACGCACTGTGTAACATTCACCATTTTGCCTTTATTTAAACATGCATATTTCTTCAATTCTTCCATTTGTTGATTTTAGTGAAGTTAAAGAGCTGAAACCTTTATTGAATTATTTCACATACATACGAACGTTTGGACAAACTCAAATATTGTATTTAATATTGTTGAGAAATCTACCTGGTCTATAAAAAAAGTACAGAAATTTAAAAAAATACAATTGTTTATGCTATGATACTTCACCTCTGTAACTTTAATACTTTTTATATTTAAACTCTTTATTTATTAACATATTACAACAGAGATAAAGAACATTTAAGAGTGGTAATATAGAAGTCTAGGCATCTACAGGGTTTATGACATTTCAATGGCTGGTTTAAGTGGCCACTTTACACACTGTGTAACATTCACCATTCTGCTCATATTTGAACATCTATATTCCTTCAATTCTTTCCTCTGTTGATCCTAGTCTACAAAAATTTGGACAAACACAAAATATTGTTAAATAAAACATATATACATATCAGTAACCTTATATACAGGGTGACTGGAACGGAACCCGTTATTCGCACATAGACGAGGTAATTTGGCAATTATTGGATCTTACTCGTACTTTCCCGAGCTAAAATTTTATAGTTTGGGATATATCATTTTATATAATATAATTTTTATACTTTATTAAGACTTTTCCAAAATTTGACTTCCAAACATTCAGAACTTTTTTTTTTTATTATTTTAGTATTTTTTTATTATTTCTTGGTAGTCATAAACATTTGTGTTTAAAATGCGTCGCAATTTCCCTCAATCTAGGGTTAAAAAATAAAATACAACGCTTGGCGGGTTCAGTTCCAGTGAGCCTGTATACATTTATTGGGGACAGAGAAACAGTTTAAAATGACACATTCAGAAACGACCCATTCTAATGCCCTAACGTTCAGAACTTGTCTTCAAACATTTAGACAAACAAAAAATATTGCTGAATAAGCTAACTTGTTCAAGAAGAAGCATGAAAATTAAAAAATATTTTGAAGCATTGTTAAATAATTCAGTCATATGAATATCATCCTCTTCAAAATTATTGAAAGGGTTGATGAAATGAAATACTTAGGAATTATTCTTGACTCCAGATTAAATTTAACATCACACTTTGAATATATACATAAGAAAATTTCAAAAACGATTTTCTTCCTAGGAAGAATTCGAAAAAAAATAAATAAAAAGAGTGCAGAACTTATATACAAAACAATAATTGCTCCTCATTGGGACTTTTGCTCTACTATATTATATTTAGCTAACGAGGGAGACATAAACAAGTTTGAAATACTACAAAATAGAGCAATGAGAATTATACTGAAAAAAAGCAAATTTAATAGTGTTGAAAAAATGAGAAAACAATTGAACTGGATAGGAATAAAGAAAAGACTATTCTATAATGTATTTGTATTTATATATAAAGTGTTTAATAATCTCATGCCAAAGTATTTTATAAGTGAAATTATATTAAATAGAAATGTACATAAATATAGGACAAGAAATAGAAATAGGATAAGACTACCACTTAAGAAAAAAACAAAATCACAAAATAGCTTAATGTATAAAGGGTTAAAACTGTATGATGAGATGCCTGAAAGTATGAAGAATGAAAGAAAACTTACAGATTTAAAAAAAAAAATTTATGTTTATTGTAATAATGTAGTTATGTAAGAAATATTTAAGAAAAAAAAATTATATATATTACGTTTTCCATCTCTGTTATCATCATCTTGTGTTAATTTTGAAAACTCCTAAGAGGTGATATTCAGTCGTGCTTTACAAACATTTAAGCAAACTCAAAATACTGTTGAGTAGCTTTGTTAACAATCCGTACGCAACAGGCGTAATTATTGAAAGTTAATAATTCGCTTTAATTGTAAGAAAATAAAAAAAACTTAATCAATAATGACGTAAAACACTTTTAAAAAATTTTGTCCAGGCAATTCAGTAATTTCATGAAAAACTCTGGAAAAATTCCTTTATTTCCGTTCCTAGAATTTCTTTCCGAAAGGAAATTTGTCCTTGAGTCGGAAATGGTAATTTTCCCAATGATTAATCCCGATTAAACAATCAGTCATCAGAATTTTGATTTGGATATTTATTTATTTAATAAAGTACAGTAGTCTTAACAAACATCTATTACGTATTATTTTACATATTAAAAAAAAAATACAATTAGGAATCTCGTAATTCGCCTTTTTCCTATTTTTGCCTACCACATAAAATCGTCGTGGTGGTGAAGAGAACCAAACCTGGGCCGCGATTATGATGGGAAGCTAAGGACGTCATACTGTCACCCCGACGGTATGGTTAAAGATAAATTCTCTCAAGTGATTACGAAGATACACTACCGACCCCCCCCCCCCCTTCAAGTTTTGGGTAGGTACATCGACATTTAACATGGGGAAGCGTACGTCACCGTACACATATCCACGCACTCAAGTAACAAAGCTTCATTATGACGTCATAGTTAAAGATTAATTCTCTCGAGCGATTACGAAGATCCATTACCGATCCTCTCACCATCAAGTTTTGATCTAAGTACATCGGTTTCTACCGACGGGTCTAATACAAAAAAAAGTGTCCAAAAAAAATTTAACGAGCAATTTTTTCTTTCATTACGATTTATTTCAATTTTTTATCGTTCTGAAGTCACCTCTTTCTGTTAAGCTAGGGTTTCCTAGGACAGCGGTGCCCGCATTTTAACGGCCGTAGTGAACGGTGATGCGGTAGACAGCCGTCGTAACGTCAACTAGAGAGTGGTTTCCTAGTGAAACGGTGTTAAATGGTGTTGATAACACCGTTTTCCTAGGAAACCACACTCTAGTCACCGTTACGACGGTTATCCACCGCATCACCGTTCACTACGGCCGTTAAAATACGGGCACCGCTGTCTTAGGAAACCCTAGCTTTAGCGTTCAATCGAGGAAATAAAGCTGCTCACATTATTTTCGCAGTGTATGGTTAAGATGCTATGAATTATTGTCTAATTCATAATTGGCGGCCTCCGTAATGTAATGGTCAAGACGCTTGACTCACACACGGAAGGTTCCGGGTTTGATTCCTGGGGAGAACAGAAAAATTTAAATGTGAGTTTTCTCAAGCCTGGGTGTTCTGTGATGTAATTTCCAACCGTAATTGGGCCTCCTGGCCTGTTGTGGTGCAAAAATAAATAATTAAATTTTGTATAAAATATTGTCGGCCTCGTGGTGTAGCGTTAAGCGCGTTTGCCTACCATGTAAGGGGGTTTTGGTTCCCGACATGGTTGACATGAAATATTTCTTTAAAAAAAGTGTTTTTACATTATAATATTTCATAGTCCCTGGACTGGTACCTGAAGCGTAAGACTGATCATCTTTCCCTTGTGTAACAAAAACGATCAAGATACACTGCGATTGGTGTACCAATGCAGTGCTCTATGCACCATTAGATGCGGAGCGGGAATAATGATGATAATTACATTATTTATTTATTTATTTATTTATTGATTTACACGCCCAATGGGCTTTTACATATTTTAGAAATTACATTTAAGTGCAGCAGTGAAACATAAGTATGTAAATTTGGTTAAAATAAAAGATAACATAAGAAAAGCTAAAAAATACAATAATAAGTAAAAATCAGGAAATGTACCAACATAGGTATATGGTACATAGAAAAATATTTAAAAAATTTACATATGAAAACATACACGCATACATATAAGTTTATACATTATTAAAGAGATACATGAGAAAAAGAAATAGTAAATAAAGAAAAATATTAAGAAATTTTACATAAATTAATTTATAACCTTTTGAATACTTAACCTATATTTATATAAAGACAGACAAAATATATCAACTTCACCATACTCGTTACCTAGCCGGTGTAGTCTAGGTATTGGTGAATTGTAATAATAATTGTGACTGCCAGGAGATTCAAAAAATAACGTTAGCTGCCGAGTATTTCGAAGAGGTACTTTCAAGCTGATAACACTAGTTAATTCCGGGACGTCCAATACGCCATTCGCTATTTTATATAAATTTAATAAGTCATTTATAATCCTTCTTTTACATAGAGTTGACATATTTAGTGTACATAATAAATTATCATAATCAATATTTTCAGCGGGTATATTAAGTTTGTAATTGATGAATCTAAGGAATTTACGTTGTACTCTTTCTAACTTTAAAATATGAACATTGTAATAAGGTGACCAAATTGTTGAATTGAATTCTAAATTACTTCTAACCAAGGCAGTAAATAGCACTTTGAGGGTAGTGATGGAATTAAAATCCTTTACAGTTCGCTGCAAATATCCAAGACATTTCATTGCCTTATTAGTGATGGTATCAATGTGAGGAATAAATGTCAATTTTTCGTCAAAAACAATCCCCAAATCCTTTATTTGTGTAACTCTTCCCAGATTGATATTATTAATGTTGTAATCGAATATTATGGGTTTTTTACTTCTTGTAAATGATATTACACAACACTTGTCGATATTTAAATAAAGTTCATTTTTCTGGCACCAGTTGTACAGCCTTACCAAATTAGACTGAAGAACTCCACAATCGGTATCAGAGGTAACAGTTTTTGAAATTTTAAGATCGTCGGCAAAGAGAAGAATGTCTACTTTCTCAAATATCGACACAATGTCATTAACAAACAAAGAAAACAGTACTGGTCCCAGGTGGGAGCCTTGGGGTACCCCACTAGATGCCTCAAACTGATACGAGTTATAACCGAATACTTTTACTAAGATTTTCCTTGATGACAGGTAGCCTTTAAACCATTCCAAGATATTACCAGTAATTCCCAATGAACTAAGTTTGTGTATTAAAATTGTATGAGAAACCTTGTCGAACGCTTTACTAAAGTCAGTATAAATTGTATCAGTCTGATGACGTCCCTCCATTGATGTGATCAACCGATTCTGATGCAACATAAGGTTTGTAAGAGTTGATCTACCAGTTATGAAACCATGTTGTAACGGAGTGATAACTTTACTAATTTCATTGGTGAACTTAGTTAGCAAAACAGATTCCAGTAACTTTGGAATGGCTGACTGAATACAAATGGGTCGGTAATTGGAGACGTCAGTTTTATCTCCTTTTTTATAAATGGGGGTTAAGTATGAGATCTTCCATTTCTTGGGAAAGTTTCCAGTTTTCAAGGACAAGTTAAAAATTTTTGTAAGTGGACCAGTTAAAGAGGGACAACATTGTATAAGAAGAAGTGTAGGGATATTGTCTGGCCCAGCGCTTTTTTTTGGATCTAAGGCACAAATCCCCTTTTTTACATCAGAATCAGTAAATACACAGTCGTTAAAATCAATTAAATCTGTATTATCAATACTGTGTAACCTAGAATTAGAAGTAGAACTATAAACACTGCTAAAGTAATCAGCAAATAAATTGGCAACTTCCTGTGGTGTGTCTGCCATTTTGCGTTTGTAATACACTGTGGACGGAATTCCAGATTCCCTACTGTTAAGAATCTTGGAAAATTTAAAAATATGTTGCGGCTTAGATGCAACCTCGACTTCAAATTTACTTACACAGTCTTGATAACAGGTTTTAGAAAGCTGCTTAGACAAAATTCTCAATTTCGAAAATTCTTCATAATCTTTAATGTCTCGAGACCTTTTAAAATTACTATGAGCAATCTTTTTATGTAGTATAACTTCAATAAGTTTTTTACTAAACCATTATGAAGGAGAACACATTTTTGACTGATTTGTTGTAATTTTGATTTGTGTCCTCTTGTTCTATTCATTTGGAAAAAAAACGGACAAACGAAAAATGTTTTAAATTTTAAAATTATTTGACGGTTTTTATATATTCTGCACTTTTTATCATCTACTAAATTATTTTGTTAATGATTTTTTTTTACCAGAATTATAATATTATTTGATACATCGAAACCAATGCACCCGTTTGAAATATATGGCTGTGTTGTTTTAAACGAGTAGATTAAAAAAATAACGAACCCCTATTCTTGGAATGATGTGGTTTCAGATGTACGGATACTTGACTGCATTTAAGAACCCCGAATCCAGCTTTCACTGACTTAAATCCCATTAACGATAATTTATTTCTTTTCGTATTTAAACGATTTACGTTTGGCTTTGGCCAAAAACAAAAATAGTGCAACCAGTTTTATTTCTATTTACATTACTTTACGTATACAAATATTTCAATAAAGACAAAACAATTCTTATAAGAAGATAAACATATATTATTAGGAACTCTTTATCGAAAACACTTGTTCAAACATTTTGAAAACGTTTTTGATTACAATCAATGTGGTTATATGAAATGATACAATTTTATTTTTCTGTATGATGATCTACTTTTACATTAATTTATTAACAACAATATTTTCAGTTTGTCCAAATTTTTGTAGACAAGGACTGGATTCAACTCCCTGGTGAGCTGTTAACATTAACTTACTACAACAGAGATGAAGAACATTTAAGATAAGGTAATACAGAAGTCTAGACATCTACAGGGCGTATGAGGCTTAAGGGCTGTCGTTGGCTGGTTTAAGTGGCCATTTTATACACTGTGAAACATTTACCATTCTGTCCATATTTTAACATCTATATTCTTTCAGTTCTTTCATTTGTTGATGTTTGTGAAGTAAAAGAGCTGAAACCTTTATTTGAAACCCCTATTACATACTAGGCAACGCCTGAAAATTTTATTTTTTCAAATAATATACTTCTTCATGGACCAGGTAATTTATCGACAATATTTTGAGTTCGTCCAATTTTTTGTAGACAACGACTGGATTCAACTGTTAACATTAACATAAATACAAAAAGAGATGAAGAACATTTAAGAGAAGGTAATATAGAAGTCTAGGCAACTGGGCTTATGATCTATCATTGGCTTTATATTACCTTCTCTTAAATATTCTTCGTCTCTGTTGTAATATGTTAATTTATTAAGTTCTGTTAAAACCGTAACTTTCTAAAAATAAGTCCAGTTCTCGTGCTGGTGCGAGCGGATTAAACTATCTTAAGTTTTTAGTGTACGTTTAACTCTTTTCCATTTCGTCACGCCGATTGCTCTAATGTCACTTTCCACAGTATCCAGCCATCTTAATTTTGGTCTACCTCTGCTTCGTCTGCTTTCCAGAGTGGTATAAAGAATCTTCTTTGGGGTACGAATACCATTAATTCTGGCCCATGGCCCAACCATTGTAATCTTATTATTTTTATGAATTGTGCAATGTCTGGTTCGCCGCACAGTGCCTCTAATTCATGATTCAACCGTCTTCTCCTCAGTCAGTTTTGGTTGGCAGCACCAAATATCTTCCTCAATTTTTTCTTTCAAACACTAATACCATGTTTTCATATCTTTTGATCGAAACCCAGCATTTGGCACCGTATGCAATGACCGGTCTGAGGAGAGTTTTGTAAATAATGGTCTAAGTTTTTCTAAAGAGCAATTTGGATCCCAGGTGTTTTAACAAGCCATAATCACAACTGTTTGCTGCCAATAGTTGTACTCTAATCTTGGTACTATAATTGTTAAATTAGTGATTTGCCTAGTATCTAGGTGAAATAGCAATTAGATGAATCTCACCCGCATAAATAAAGGTTTCAGCGCTTAAACCTCACAAACATCAACATCAACCCTAATTGATTTCATTCTATGTACCACCTAGGTTAAGCAGAACATCTACAATATTCAAACTTCTCGAACGGTAGCTCAATAAACCTCACCTAATTTTAGATTACAGAATACCGTGAATGAATATGCATCATATTTTGATATATTTTGTTTATCTCTGCCTAACTTAAAAAATAATGTGACCAACATATTTTTATCAAAAAAAGCCAACCAATTTCAGCAAATTGGGTTGGAATAGTTATAATTTGATTGATTCATGTATTTTGTTCTTGTTTAATTTCTTTGAAATATACATGTATTTCAAGTAATTTATAATGTGTATAGTACGAGTATATTAATATTTCATATTCGATTTGTTTATATTTTTATTTTTAAGCACTCTTTATACCACATATATGTAAATGGCAGAAATGCCGTATATAAATAAATAAATATAAAAGAATCGAAAGAATATACATGTTCAAATATGGGCAGAATGGTTAATGTTACACAGTGTGTAAAGTGGTTTCTTAAACCAGCCAATGACAGGTCAGAATCCTTGTAATTAATTGCCTTGAATTCCATATTTCCTTCACTAAAATGTTCTCCATTTCTGTTATAATTTGTTAATCTTATTCAATGTTTTGCGTACTGCTTAAAGTGGCAATTGTGTTTGGTTTGACATCATCTGTGTGGCCATATATGAAGCAAAATGTCATAGCATGCAAAACAAAAAAGTCCTCAAATTAACCGCCCTCAAGTGGGTAGAGAAGATTTAAAACAGTACCCCTAATCTCAGTCAGAAAGCAAACACATAAAATTAACAAAATGCGCATAGCAACAACTGAGACAAAGTTAAAATCTCAATTGCATAACTAGCTATAGGCAGAATGGGGAATGTTACACCGTGTGTAAAGTGATTGTCTAACCCTGCCGATGACATATCATAAAGCATGTTAATACCCAGACATCCATATTGTCATCAGTTTTATTTTTTGTGATCTCTCCGGGAATCACACCCGGTACCATCCGTGCGTGAAGCGAACGTCTTAGCACTACAGGGTTCGTTATATAAATGCAGCAAATGGTTTTGGCCGTGTTTGCTTTTTTACGCCCATGTAAACTTACATGTTTCAAACCATAAATTGTTAAAAAATATTTGTACATATAACGTCGAAGTCGGGATTTTTTCACTTTATTGCATAGATATTTTCACCAAGGGATGAACGGGTCGCCATTTTACCCCTATCTGTAAATTCCACCCGTCAGCATCGGGTGCAAACAAGAGATATATTTTTGGTTCGATATATTGAATTTGTATATTAGGTTTTAGCGACTGAATACTGAAACTGAAAAAGGGGTTTCAGGCATTGAGACTTTTTGTGCGAAGCCACTCGTTGTTCCCAAGATCCTGAATAAATTAAATATAAAATATCAAGTTCACAACAAATATCGGTAGTTGAAATGAATATTAAATCTTTTAGTGTTGCAAATAAATAAAATAGGTTCATTGAAGGTTTTTTTCATATCAAGGAATAGTTAAAAAATCAATAATTTAAAAATAGCTTATTACTCAATTGTACAATCTTTTTTACAATACGGTATTGTAGGGTGGAGTGGTTCATACGCCAATATATTAAACCCTCTTAAAATAGTACAAAGATAGGTAATTCTAAAGAAACCCTCAACATTCAATACGGAAAGTCTATTTAAGTTAACGGTTCATACAGTAGACACTCTTTATAAAATAAATTACAGTATACAAATATATAAAAAAACAAAAAATAAAAGAATTTGAGATAAATAAGTCACTCAAATACCAACATAATATAAAAATTCCTTAATTCCACACAAGTCATTGTCAAAATAGCTTTGTCTTCAAGGGTGTAAAAATAATAATGTGTTATAATAATCTTCCCAATGAACTAAAAACAATAAAAAATAATATTTCAATAAATAAATTTAAAGTTAATCTAAAGAAATTTTTTGAACACGTGTAAAAACTACATTAAATTTTAATTAGTATGAATGTATTATTGTTTTGTGTTTTTTCTTTGTAGATCCTATGTTTTTATTTTTTTCTCATGTACTCGTATTTAAAATTATATAAACTCTTATAATAAGCAATAAACAACTACGACAGTGTAAGTCACTCTCCAAGCGAGTTAGTCTCTTTTTTTAAAAGTTACAGTGATAACATTTACTGGATGCGTAAAAGTAGATTTGTATAGATTTTTTTTTAAAACATGTACCTTTTATGAAATTTCTTTATTAAAAAAAAAAACTTTTAAAATAAATTTAAAAATGTCGAATATTTTTTTTGCAAAGGTTTATAATACGCGTATTTTGAATAACTTGAAACCGAAACGATTCCCGCCGTATATGAGACAATCTTCTCGTATAACGTTACCACGCCATATTTGTGTCCAATTTGTTTTAGAAGCGCACTCGTCGACTATGAAGTGTGACGATCGAATTCAGTGTAAGGCTGATCACCTTGCCGTGAATGTAATTTCTTCTTCTTTTTCTTTAGCTTTCTGTCCTCCACTGCTGGATATATGTCTTTTCCATACTCTTCCATTTTTTACGGTCGGTTGCCACGTGGAGCCAATTTTTACCCCCTACAGCAGCTATGTCGTCGGAACTTTTTTTTTCAGGTCTTCCGACGCCGTTAATGCAACCAAAATGATAAATATACGCTGTAATTGGGATTCTATACACCACCAGGTGTGATTAGAAAAATAATAATGATTACTAGAGTAAAAGGAAAATCACCTGCCTAAGACTGTAGTTTTTTTATTTTTTTATTTTTTTTTATTTTTGCACCACAACAGGCCAGGAGGCCCAATTACAGTGGTGAATTACATCACAGAACACCCAGGCTTGAGAAAAATCACATTTAATTTTTGTGTTCTCACCGGGAATCGAACCCGGAACCTTCCGTCTGTGAGTCAAGCTTCTTGACCACTACACCACGGAGGCCGCCGAGTTTGATAAAAAGGAAGTAAATCATACGATTTTGCCATTTACAACACCGTTTTTCCCAAGTCACGAAAATGGAATAAAAAACTCCCTGGAATGGCCGATATGAAAATTACAATGATGTCAAATCGTAGCGTAAAAGTTGGTAAATATTTGCAATCAAAACATAATTTTTCAAATAAAACTAAAAAAGAATAATTCATAAAAAAGCGCTTAAACAAAATTATTTTAATTTTGATTAAACGGTTATTGAAGAAAAAAAACAAAAAAGTTTTGTGATTTAAATCTGTGTATTACTTTTTGTAAACCAAAATTATAGTAATGATTTAATAACTTTTATCAACATTTAAGTTAATAATTAAAAATACTTGGTACACTTCCACTTATTTGTTCGACCAATTAGCGATATCACCCTCTTATGGGCATCTTCAGAATTGTGGACCAGTCTAAAGATGCCCATTAGAGGGTGAAAGCGCTAATTGGTTGAACAAATAAGTAGGAGTGTAACCAAATATGTTTAATTAGTAACTTATATGTCAATATAAGTAATTTCATCATTACAATGGAATTCCACCAAGAATTGTCAATAAATAATTAAAATCAAAGAAAACTTAAGTTTTTTCTTTAATAATTTTTCCGTTCAATTCAGTATGTATATTCAAATCATTTTAATAAATTTTACTAATTACGTCGTATTCACATGAGGTGAGATTTTGTTGGCCTCAAGGTGTAATGGTCAGCGCGCTTGCCTATCATGCAAGAGGTCTCGGGTTCAATTCTCGACATGGTTTATATGAACTATTTATTTGAAAAGGGTGTTTTAACACCAAAATGTTTCATAGTCCGTGGACTAGTACCTGAAGCGTAAGACTGATCATCTAACCGTCATGTAACAAAAAATATTGAGATATGCTGCAATCGGTGTACTACTGTAGTGCCCTTTGCACCAGTAGGTGTGGAAAGGGAATGATGATGATTCATATGAGAACTGATTTTTTGTCTACATTTCAAGAAGCGTCATCTGCCGGGAAGTTGTTATAATATATTTTAGTCATAAGAATTTGAAATACATTTTTTATCAGAAATTCCCTAGAAAATGATTGATTATACTTTTTACGTTATTTTTTTTTTTGAAGACGCGAATATGGCATAATCGTAGGATTTCCTTCATTTTAATTAGACTTTTACATGAACCGTCAAAACATTGTGTAGAAACATTTTAATATAACTAATGTGGGTTGGGTATAAATAAATCCAATTAATACATTATCTAAAATCGCTCACGTTCACAATAGTCTGAATCAAAACCTACATTAAAATGATTTAAATGACAGGTAGGCAAAACATATTTCACAAAAATAAAATAAACCAAATAATAGTCGACCTTTTCATACAATAAATTTGAAAATGGTTCCGTAAAAAATGATAGGGTTTTTCAATTTATACGAATCCAGCCCCGCGCCGCACGGTGTTTCGTTTCATACAAACTAGACGCTAGAAATTCAGTTTTATAATCTTGAATTATGACGTCATGGAGGTATAGCTAGAAAAAAATATGCTCAATTATGATGATTATTACAAGCGTCGACAAATGGATGCATCTGAAACTATAAATATTTTTTCTGATAACTTGCTTCGTTTCTTTTAATGTTGGACTCCAATCAAGGTTGTGTTTTGAGATTCAAGTTTTAGTTTTTGATTCCGAAAACAAAAGAGATTTTTTTTGGAGATGTATACTTTACTTTTATCTTGCAATTAATTTAAAGTGCGCAACGTGTTCCTGTTTTTTTTAAATGTAATTTTGTGTGTTTTTTACCCGTTTCTTGGCAATATGGGATATATATGTTTTCATTTTTTTTTCATGAACACGAGTAAAATAGCATTATAATATAAACATTTTATATTCATACTCTGTTGTTCAAAATATTATTTTTTACATATTTTGAAAAGTTTGTCTGAGTCTTTTGTTTAGTTTTGTCTGGTAGTTTATTGTATAATTTCAGCCCCTGGTTCATTAGTCTTCATTGTCTGTGTCTTGTTTTAGAAAGTTGTATACGGTATTTGTCTGATATTCTCGTATTATGTCCATATTGACTACATTTTTTTACAAGTTTTAGTTCTTCGTCTACAATAACATTAGTGGCTAATTTATGGATACATTTTAATGATTCTATTTTAAAGAGTTCAGTTATATTTAATTGCTTAGTTTGTTTAAAAAGTTCTCTAGTTGCAGTTAGATAGGGAAGGTCATATATTAACTTAAATATTTTATTTTATTGTCTTTTGTAGTCTGTTTATGTCATTTTGATATCATGTTCCCCATAGTAGTTGCGTAAAACATATTTTATTTTTTACATAGGCTTCATACATTCAAACCATTTCCAACCTTTGCAGAAAATTTATCCGGTTTTTTTTAAATTTATTTATTTAACTTTTTGTACATAATGTTATTTGTACATTGGCGGGCTTATTGCCAAATGGCAATTTCTTCCAACCAACCAATAAAATGAAAGTTTTATTTTTATAATTCAAGTTACAGAACATATTCAATAGAAAAAAAAAAGATTAAAAAGTTAAAAATATATAAAAATAGAAATAAACGTATTTGTTTATAAATTACCTTAAATCAAAACTATTACTCAACGGGAAAAAGGAAAAAAGCGGAAAGAGGAAAAAGGAAAGGAGAAGAATTAAAGAAAGAGAAAGGAGATGTTTCTTCAGACGTGATTTAAACAGAGATAATGTAGTAACATCTTTGATGGTGGATGGGAGATGATTGGTATCTCTCGAAAAAAATATTAATATCATTAGCATCGTATTTTTTTTGCTTATTTATAAATAAAAATAATTCAAAATCGTGCAGACTCTTTTTCATCGTGGTTGGATAAAATATTTCGCATTCGGGGTTTCGAGACCTTTTGGAGTTTTCAACCTTTTGATTGTGTTAAACGAAATACTGTGCGCCGGTTTGATCACGTTTATCCAAATATGGAGTTGGTACGTTATTCCAATTCTTTGTTTTTCTTCGAGAGAAACATTTTTCATGTACACGTGTTGGTTTACTCGTGCGTGTAATTCCATGAAATTTCGGCTACAAATATATTTCGACCTTTGAAATGAGATTCTCAAACGGATTTTTCCTTTAAGACTACTTAAACGTATATTTGACTTAGTCCATTTATTTGATATTTGATCATACAGTTGTAAGGTTTTTTTTTGCTTCACAACAGGCCGGAAGGCCAAATTTCAATCGCAGGACACCGAGGCTTGAGATAAATTACATTTATTTTTTGCGTTCTCGCCGGGAATTGAACCCGAAAGCTTCCGTGTGAGTCAAACGTCTTAACCACCACACTACAGAGGTCACCTGTTGATATTTATGTAATAATTTTTTTAATTTACTTTTATTCAACATTTTGTACATAATACATATTTTTACACTAGCTAGCTTATTGCCAAACGGCAATTCCCCCCCAACCAACAAATAATTTTTAATAATGACAGCATTTTAAAACCTTTGTAGAGGTTTACATATTAGGTGTTAACATAAGTTGTGTCCGATGTTTTTCAAATTTAAAAACGAGCGCCAAAAGTGAAAAAAAATGGTTTAGATTACTTTATTCTAAAGAATGCTTTTGACGCAAATGTAATATTTGTACTATTGTTTCAGTGATCATCGGTTTCGACCCCTAAACACCATGATCAACAGATGGAAGAATTGAAGAAATGCTGATGTTTAAACAAAGGCAAAATGGCAAATATTACAAAGTGTAGCCACTTGAACTAGCCAATGGCAGGTCAAACGCCATGTAAACGATTTAACATCAATATTTTATTTTCTAAAATTTCCTCTATCTTTGATGTTATATTTTGTTATTTAACAAGACTTACATCTTATAATCTTATCCTACCCAGATTAAACAATACATATTGAAAAACGATATTCATTTAATATGTCAAATGTTATTTTAAACATGTTACTAAATAAGATACGAAAATTAGAAAGTTCAGTGCCATGTGAAATTGGATATTAAAAATGTCTTCTTAGACAGGGTATAAATTAGAGCATGTACGAATAAATTTCTCGAATATGCTTGAATAATTTAATAAAAACACGTTTTAATAAAAATTAACTATTTTAAAACGCTAAAATTAGTCAGCCTCGTAGCGTCGTTATCAACGATTTTTCCTGCCATGCAAAAGGTCTCGGGTTCGGTTACCGACATGGTTGATGTGAAATATTTATTAAAAACAGTGTTTCAACTCTAGAATATTTCATAGTCTCTGGACTGGCACCTGAAGTGTAAGACTGATCATGTTTCCTTCACGTAACAAAAATGATCAAGATATGCTGCGATTGATATACCAATGCAGTACCCTGTGCACCATTCGGTGCGGAAAAGGTAATGAAGACTGGTGAATAGCTGTTTGGAATAGGCAATAAATAATGTGTTTTTATATATTTCTGTTTTCAATTTTTTTATACGTACGGGGTTCTCTTTTTAAATGTCAGGACAACTCACCCACTGTTACGGTTTAAGTCTATTAACAAATCAAACAAATTTAAAAAACAACTGAATTTCCTCTTTGTCGAAGGGAATGTTTTGTATTTCCTTGACTTTGGACCATATTATAATTCTTTTAACAAAGATACAGGGATAGAGCACATTTTACAAAAAGGAATATGGAAGTCTAGGTATTTACCACTTTACCAAGTGGCCACCAGCTAGTAAACCATTCAATGACAGGTCATAAGTCCTTTAAATGTCTAGACTTCCATATTCCCTTCTCTAAGCTTTTCTATATCGCTGTTGTAATTTGTTAAACTTAATAACTCCCAAGGGGCTGAAACTTAGTCATTTGTCTACAAACATTTGGACAAACTCAAAATGTTGTCGTAATTATGTTATGTCATAAAGTTTTTTGATTCTTTACCAAAGGTAAATAAAGAGATGATGTTTTTTTTATAAATTCCCGGAAACAACATTTAAGGGAGGAAAAGCCAATAAAAGATTCCCGGTTCATTGAGTGATGACCGAAATACAGATATGACAAAAATGTTTCTTTAGTGGGCAAAATACTGAAATCGGGAATATAATAAAGCAGTTAATCACACTAAATATATCAAGTTGTTCAGGTAAAGTACTTAATTTAGAGTAAGAGAATAACACAGGTACACATTATTGGAATAACTTTCTTGCCCAACGAAGATTTCAGGAAACATGAAAGCTGATTTTAAATTGATTTAACTTTGAATTGATATATTTCATAAACACAAAAATGTAAATAAATTTACTAATGGTTTGTTTCTATGTTATGTCAAGAAGATAACAAAAATAGGAAGTGGTGTACTACAGCAAATAATTAATACGGATCCAAAAAGTCCGAAGGTACCAAGTCAGGTGAATAGGGGGGTGGGTAACAATATCCCATCCAAACTATGTCAACGGCTCTTGTGTAACTCGTGCGGTGTAAGGCCTGGCGTTGTCATGACGGAGGCTTACTCCCCGGGTCAGGATTCCCCTTCGGCGGTTCGAGCTGGTTCTTTTGAGTTTTTTTAGGATATTACTGCAGCCTCTGCATTAATAGTTGTCCATTTAGTCTGACGAGATCATCACCATCAAGCGGTAAAATTGACAGGGCCAAACTCTGGCCCGCAACGCGTTATCTGACGCAACGTCAGCTCGGACAAGTAATTAAACGTCGTGCATGGAAATAATATGCACATTTCATCTTGGCATTTCGTGTCGCCCGTCCACCTGCTTATCGCCAGTGTTCGCTATTGTAAATTCCTTCTGTACAAAATTGTAAGGATGTAACTCGTGTGTACCTACTCAATAAATAACTTCAATTGTAATCCATCTTTCTTGTTTAATCTCAAATCAATTCACGCGCACCCATCCATACGAGGCATAAAATTAACCGAAAAGACCCCTATTCGGTCCCTAAAAACTGATGCCATGATTTTTCCAGCTGGATAGGTTGTTTTCAACTTCTTGGTGGGTGGAGAAGATGAATGACGCCATTGAAGTGATTGTTTTTTGAATTCCGGGACATTTTAACGACTTATCACATCACAATCATAAACTTCCACGAGCTTCCGATGAATATTCGCGGCGGTATTTTCCTGCAGTCAAAAAACGAATAACCGCGCGGATTGCGCACGGACGGGAGGTGGTGGTAACACGCGACGCGCTCTCAATCGGAAAATTTACGATGACTAAAAAAAATTGCCAACAAACACGCGTCATCAAATAGACTGACCGTAAGGATTTCCTCTAAACGTCAGGTGCGCCAACTTTGGAACAAAAATTCCCACGGCCTCAGCAATATAATTTTTTGTCTTCCCGCAACATATCGGTTCCTTAGAACAGGCATTGTCCATATAGAAACTGAAAGATCCGTACAAATATTAAATAGTTTGCTATACCACACCAATTCGTCTAGTTGTCATATTCTCTCCATACATGATAGCAATTTTTTAATTATTTTTTTAAAACAAATATTTGCGTTCTTATGATTTACCCAAATATTTCATTTTGAGGGCCATTTTCAACGAGTTGTGAATAACTCACTACTTGAAAATGGAAATCTAGTTGGGGTAGAGTAGGATTTGAACCAAGGACTTTTGGTCCTTGAGTCCGAGACACTAGCCACAGGACCACAACCAAATTTCAAATTTGTAAATTTACTTAAATGTTTGTATTCCAACAGAGGTGAAGAACATTTCAGAGAAGGTAATATAGAAGTCTAGACATCTACAGGGCTTATGACTTGTCATTGGCTGGTGATTTATGACTAAAAATTTGGACAAACTCAAAATATTGTTTATACATTCACCTGGTCCATGGAGAAGTATAGAAATTGAAATAATAAAATTTTCAGGCGTTGCCTAGTATGTAGGTGAAATAATTCAATTACACGAATCTCACCCGCACAAATAAACGTTTCAGCTCTTTTACTTCACAAAAATCAACAGATGAAAGAATTTAAGGAATATAGGTGTTTAAATATAGGCAGAATGGTGAATGTTACTGTGGTGAGTTGAAAATCAGTCCTTGTTTACAAAAATTTGGACAAAATCAAAATATTGTTGTTGAATATTTGCGTTTTTGAAATAAATAAAAATTGTAACGAACAGAAGAGAAAAAAAACCCTTTTCAAAAACGGACGAAGATAACGTGGTCAGATCAATAAAACAACGTGAGGTGCGTATAAAATCGACCGAAGAGATCGAGCGATATCCTGAAACCACTGCCAGAGAAAGGAAAACGTAAATCCCATCCCTTTACTTTGATTCCTGGATTAATACTTTCAACGTATTATTATAATGTATGTTTATCGCAAAATCAATCGAACGTACTTAAATTTTCTTTGAACATGTTTTGGGAAAATGCAGCCTTGTTTACAGTCCCAAGAAATCCATGGAATAACGTACACTGACCATCAATAATGATTGTTCATAATTAATAATCTTAATTCAAATTTATAAGTAGGAATTTATAATTACTTACCATTTTACATTTTGCAGCTTTTTACACGGCAATACCTGTAATAAAATAAAGATTTGAGTTTCATCTTTGAAATTTTAATAATATTGATATTTTTACTTAATATTTTAATGAATACAATGAGTATATCATAAATGCACTAAACATACTCTCCACATAGGCAAATTTTGTAAAAATATTTCAAAATATTCATATCTTCACAATAATTTCCCATTTTGTCATACTTTTTATTTGGAACTTCTTTCAAAAATTATTATAGATTTTTAACATTCTAACGTAAAATAAAATCAGTACAGTGTTTAAAAATAACGGAAAGTGGTTAGTATATATATATATAAGTCAATTCATCTTTTTTTATGGCACAGTGTATTTCTAGAAAAATATTCGGAAACATAAACAAGAAAAAGTCATACAGGTTAGACCCTAAAATTCGGGGTCATAGACCCTGTGAAATAATTTATTATAAAAAGTTTCATTCTTTGTATTTATGGATATGCCATTATTTATACGGTTTTTGAATTCAAACCTTCATAAATATTGTCAAAAAATTTATAAATTTTGCAGAACTTCTAGTCATTTTGTTTTTTTACTGCTTAGATATGTGGATCATTTTTATATCAATGGTCTACGTTTGTATGTCTCATACTATATTTTAAGCAATTTTTATCGATATTAAAAAAAATACCGCATATGATTCAGATAAATTATCTGTGCAATAAACATACATTCAGTAGTAAACATACATGCAATAATATTACGGCAAGAAAAGTCTATTAATATATGTATATATGGCTAGGATCTAAAAGGGCCAATGTCAGATTTAATATTTTTCTTGCCACCATTTGTTGAGGGTCGATGTCAATTAAAAAACATATATTTATCTATTTTACTCACATTTTTTTATAAACATTTTTAGTTAAAAAAGTCAAACAATTCGTTATTACCCCACAAAACGTTATAAACAGTTCGTTATAACTCCACAAGTCAGCAAAAAAACTTGGAAAGTTAGATTTATTTCATTTATCTACATACAAGTTAAAATCATTACTTTTTAATCAATTATTTTCTAAATTATAAAAACGTACTAAGTGTTATACTTGTTTTATTATTTGTTACTTCAATACTTTTTATATTTAAACTCTATTTGTTTTTTATTTGCTGCATACCTTTGCTATAATTTCTTGTTTAATTTTCTTTTGTTATTTCTTAATTTTCTGATGATTTTATGTATCTATGTTTTCTTCACTTGTGTACATGTGTTTTGTATTTTTTTCCATTTTATATATTTTTTTATTATTATTTTATACTTTATTAAAGGCCACCGAAATAAATAAAAAGTCTAAAAGAAAACTCTCCTTTATACGGTATACAACATTGGCCCTTATGAATCCTTGGATCCATAGGTATTTTTTAACAAAACAGGTAAGTTTTAGTCAAAGAGAATTAAAGAGTTTTGATAATGTAATGTTTTTTTTTTCAAAAATACTACATGCAATTATTTTGAGGAATCATCAATAGATCTAATTCGTGTAAAAAAATGTACTATTTTGTTTTAAATAACATTGTATTATATTTCCATGGTTACATTGAAATATATTAAGAACAGTTACATGATATTTGCTAAGCCCGTATAATTTTGGGCATGGAAAATTTTATTAATTATTTTGCCGCGTAGGAAAATTTTAATCCGCTTACCTTAACGAACTTCAAAGGTAGTTTAAATTAAACAAAAACCTCTATTCTGAGTTCTAATGGCTTATAGTAGTTTTACTATGATTAGCAAGAGATGAAAAAAGTAAAAAGATTTTTGTATAAAGGTACACATACAAAAAACACCTAATTTAATTATTTTTACATACGAATATATATTAGAATCCACGATAACTTAAGACATTAAAGTTTTTCATCTCAATAAAAGTAAAAATTGACACATACTCTGTTGGAACGTAAATTTAAAATACATGTACAAGTAAGTAAATAAACTATAACGTTTTAATAAATGTTAGAAAATATTGGTAAATAACTACTTAGTAACTTTTACTTACCTACCGGCTTCGAGACGCATCCGTTTTGTTGTCAGGAAATTAATTAAACTAACTATTAAAGGCCATTTACACGAAGACAATACAATATTGTTTTATCCCAGAATTCGACAACTGTCCACGTGTACACAGCAATTTGCAGGACAAAAATTGTCCCGAGACGTCGTCCTCGAGATAGAAGGGTAGGTTATTTCCACAGAACAATGGACATGTTATCCTTTTGTGAAAAAATACATACAGGACTTTGTGAAAATATCGATTTGCTGGACGTGAACGTGTCGCTCCCTAAAAAAAATCTGCTGAAAATGGTGGCAGAAAAACAACATTTTTATATTTTGTTCATCCTTTATAAATTCTGTTACATTTTGATTAAGTCAATAATATAAAATTAATATTTTTTTTTCCTAAATGAGCTCTTAACAAACGCCATCGTGTATTCCTTTTCGCAATAACGCGTGAACTGCAACCAAATTTTTATATTGTCCCAGTGTTCTGTCCCGCGTAGTCGAGGCTATTCACGAAGCTAGGACAAGACAATATCGTCATATCTATTGTATTGTCCACATGTAAACGCCTTTTAGTCTAAAATAGTCTCTTTTATCAACAATTATATAACTTTCAATTTAGTCCACAAAACGTCGTTCTATTGTAAAAGTAACCCTATATCTAGTAAATTCATACTTCTCCCTTCCACTCCTCTTTTTTCAACTACCCATATGATTAAACATTTTTGTGTGCTATCAGCGCGTTGGTTTTATATTTTTGTACAACTACAACGACGGTGTAAAGTGAGATTTGAATGTTAAGCTAGGGTTTCCTAGGACAGCGGTGCCCGTATTTTAACGGCCGTAGTGAACGGTGATGCAGTGGACAGCCGTCGTAAAGGTGACTAGAGTGTGGTTTTCTAGGAAAACGTTGTTATTAACACCATTTAACACCGTTTTCCTAGGAAACCACTCTCTAATCACCTTTACGACGGCTGTCCACTGCATCACCGTTCACTACGGCCGTTAAAATACGGGCACCGCTGTCCTAGGAAACCCTAGCTTTAGTGTAATTAGTGTCCTGACGAAGAGAAGGGTAAATTTTGAAACCGATACATAGAAAATTCGGTAAGTGGTTTTATAAAAATATTTTTGTGTATAGTACGATTCAGTTTTGAATTCACATTAAACTTCGCCTAGCAAAATTAACTTTATTATCATTCATAATACTGTTTGAAGTCTTTAACTTAATAATTTGGTAAGATGAAATTTAATTTTCTTACAAATTAAATCAAATAGATAGTAAAAGCTTCAGTTTGAACATTTCGGAACAATAATTACGAGTTAAATGACACAGTAGAAAAGGGTATGTTCACAAATCGAGAATAACGTATTAAATATTATGTATTTAGAGCGGATTTTTACTATTCCAATTATATAACTATCAATACACAAAAAACAGGTGATCATTTGGAATTTTTGGGTTTAAAAATAATGACAAACAAAACAGCTCGTCAGCACGTCATGCCCGCCAAGTGTGCTTCTAACAAACATTGCGTCCAAGTATGGCGCGGTAACGTAATACGTGCCGATTTTTCCATAAGGTGCGAAATGCAACGTTTTCAGGTTTTTTCAAATATGCATAAGAGTTGTAGAAAGTTTATATATTTATTTTTTTTGCACCACAACAGGCCAGGAGGCCTAATTACAGTGGTGAATTACATCGCTTGAAGAAAAACACATTAATTTTTGTGTTTTCACCAGGAATCAAACCCGGAACCTTCCGTGTGTGAGTCAATCGTCTTGACCTCTGCACCACGAAAGCCGCCAATCGTTAGTTACTATCGTAATTTTATTTTTAAAAAAGTTTTATCAAAAAAGTTTATTATACGTCAAATCCAACGAGTAATTAGGAAAAAGTCTTTAAGATTCACACAGGTGTAAATAATTCATCAATTTTTTCAAAGTTCTGGACTGAAAGTACTTTTTTTAAGACTATGTTTATTTTAAGTTTATTTTAAAACCCTAAAAAATAAGAAGGTGAAAAACCTTATTGGAAAAAAAACTTTCAGATTTACACAGGGGTAAATTAATTGTCGATTTGAATAAAAGCCTATTTTGTTTTTCACTAGTTCCGGACTCAAAATCGTGTTATTAATATGAACAAATATATCCCGATAGGGAGGGGTAGTTTTTAAAAGTTCGAATAATAAATTCTTGGGGCTCGCCAATTTTTATTAGCTGCCCTCAGCAGTAAGTTTTTATATAATATTTATAAAAAAAACTTTGTTTGTTCAACTCTAAAGTGATTTTATTTTGATATCTCACATTACAATGATCCACAAAGTAAATGGTTAAAACATCAATCATAAATTTCAACTCTGTACGGAATACAAGTAAAAATGTGGAATGGACTAAAAAAAATCCTATTTAAAATGTGGAATATTCAAAAAACGGAAAAATAAAAATGCGGAATACATAAAAGAACGCGGAATATACAGAAAAACATAATATACAAAAAAAAAAACATAAGTAAAAATGAGCAATATCTGAAAAAAACGGAATATCATACACAATATTCAAAATATGGAATATCTAAAATAAAATATTTTACAAAAAACACAAATGAAAAACGTTGAATATACAAAAAATACAAAAATGAAGTCATGGAATAAATAAACACAAAATTAAAATTAAAATATATGTAAAAATACAAACGCTAAAAGGAAAATATGGAAAGATTTTTTTATAGGGTGAATATTTTATAAAAAAATAAATTAAGTGCCATTGTTTTAATTTTTTTATACCGCTTGAGAAATCATTTTTTTCTTACTATGTCAAATTATTTAACCACCACAAAAAAAAGTGCGACAAAGATAAAATTTGAAGAAGTGTAGCTTAAACGTAACTTTGTCTAAGTTTTACTCGTCAAATGTTTTATTAGAGATGGCTTAAAAGCCTTGGCAAGAGAAAAGCTCTAAAATCGCAAGAATTTTAAACGATCGACATTTTATATTCGCCAAAGAGTAAGGATTACCTTTTGCGAATCTTTCACGCGTTTATCGCCAAATGTGCATTGAGTTTTATCATTAAATGAGCATAAATTGTTAAGCCAAAGTGTTGTGTCCTGATAGCGGTTGGTACGTAATCATATATTTTATGACTGTAGTCTAGTAAAACGAACGATTATTTTCATTTCATTTATTCATTTCAAATTATGTTCCACTTTACATATATTCATGAACTTTTTATGGCTTTTTAGGCTGTGCCCGTGTTAAGCTATAATAATAGAGAAAGAATGCACAGTATATTAGAAGATATGTTTATGTATTTTTTTTTATTGATCGTAAAAATAATGTGACCTTACTGGGCTTACCCGTGCCGAGGACACTTAACAATATATTTAATTATATTTTTGTATGTGAAAATGAACAAAGAATACTTAATTTACCGAGAGAAATTACAAAATGTTCAGACAGTTTTAATCACTACGTATTTATGCTTATTTTTAATTATGTATACCTATATTATTGTTGTTATAAAACGCTCAGAACAAATATATAACAAAACATAAACTATACATTTGTGATGCAGGTGGTTCAATATTGTTTTGGGTGAATTGGACAATGCATTTTACTTCTACCCAGCTCCACTATTTTAATTTTTTTTAGCCTTTTTTAACATTTTCTCGTTATTAATTGTTGTAATTGACAGTGGAAGTAGGTTAAAGGTTTCAATTGCATAATACTCAAAATTCCCTTTGTCAGAAAACGATATTAGTTTGTATTTGTTGATGTTGTCTTGGTGTTGAGGATCTAGTGATTATATTATTTATTTGCGTTGTATTGTTGGGGTTATGTCTTTCGATTAAGTAAAAATCGTTTTGAATCTGTAAGCGAGTATTGTTTTACACAATAACTATATATTTTTCAGTCTACACTCACTTAGAAGGTTGCAAAAATTCTTACCCATTAATACTAAATGCACTCTTGTACAAACATTACTACTACCCATTCTAGATAACGCTGATGTTTCAAAGTTGTTAAAATACAATATAAAAATGCATAATATATTAGCTTTAAGAAACATTATTTGAAAATGAGAAGGCGGTCAGGTGGTATGGCAAAAATAATCAATTCAAAATTCATCATCATCATAATTTTCATTCCCTTTCCTCACCTAATGGAGCATAGGATACTGCATTGGTACACCAATCGCAGCGTAGTTTTATCATTTATGAAGGTAAGATGAGCAGTCTTACGCTTCAGGTACCAGTCCAGGGACTATGAAATATTCTAGTGTGAAAATACCCGTTTTAATAAATATTTTATTTCAACCATGTCGGGAATCGGACACGAGACCTCTGAATGGTAGGCAAACGTGCTGACCATTACACCACTAGGCTAACATTAATATTAAATTACAATTTATTCTTTTAAATTGTACAATTGACTTGCTTTATCTATGGTTCGTTTGGTTTTCTTTTTGTAGTAAAATTTTGGATTTTTGAACAGAATAACTATGCTCCGTCGTTATAGACTAACAGGTCGTCATATTTTTTCACAGTGATAGTCGAAGGACCGATAATCTATACAAACTACTTCCCATCTCGAAAAAATAAATTGTTCAATTTAAACGTTTAATTATTTACCTTACTAAATTTCCCTAATTCCATGCGAGCGAAGCCGCGGGTTAAATCTAGTACCTGTAGGAAATAAAGACGATAAGCAATTAAAGGTACAATACATTATTGGTTTATTTAACAAATAAAGAAAACACACAATTTTGCCATTTTAACTCGGCGGTAATTTAAAACCGTGGTATTTTTTTACGCGATTAATAGGAAATTAGGCTTATTCAAATTCCAAACTTAAAGGCCTTATTAACGGGAAAAAGAAATCTCAACTCACGCAATTACTAAAGTTTTGATTAAATATGATCGAATTTACAAATAAAAGTGATTTTTTTAGAAGTTTGACAGTTCTATTGTGGAGGTCATCACCATCAAGCCGTAAAGTTGACAGGGCCAGACACAGTTCTGACCCGCAACGCGTAACCTGACGTACCGTCAGCTCGGACAAGTAATTAAACGTCGTGCATGGAAAGAATATGCACATTTCACCTTGGCATTTCGTGTCGCCCGTCCACCAGCTCCTCGCCAGTGTTCGCTATTGTAAATTCCTTCTGTATAAAATTGTGAGGATGTAACTCGTGTGTATCTACTCAATAAATAACTTCAATTGTAATCCATATTTCTCATTTAACCTCAAATCAATTCACGCGCACTTATTCCATATTGTATTGGAATAAAACACAGACAAGCTAAAGAAATGTGCCAAATATTTATTTTATTTGGTTGATTATTTATTGCTATTAATGACGAAAAATTATTTCAGGCATGTGGATACCACGAGATTGTTTTACAAATAGCATCCTTGAGCTTCATTTTTTTATCATTTTTTTTTAACGTTTGAGGCCGCTATGTCACGTATAGTGCGTCCGATGTTAATTTGCAAGGCTTGTTAAAATCGGCCTGTCCGTATAGACCAACGGCTTAAAAACAAACACCCGGACAAAAAATGTCTAGAGGCAACAAATCTCACGATCTTGGAGGCCAGCTCATAAGCCCATGTCTCTAGATTACTTTGTCACCATATTCTTCCTATAATAAGTTGATAGTTTTGCGTGCAGTGTGGTATGTAGTTTTATCATGTTTGATAAAACCGAGTGTCTTGCAGACTACGCCCACGTAATTTTGGCAACGCAAAAAATCGTTTGCCATCGCTCTGTTCCGGATCTCATTGATGAATAAGTACGACCCAATAATGCTTCCGGCCCTCGACCTGCACCAAACAGTGCAGTGGTGCATCTGTAGCTAATGGACCGCCTCTGAATTAGTCACTTCAGGTGCTACAAATATGCTTATTGACAAGGCCACCAAATTAAAAATAAACCTCATCGCCGAACAAAATTGAACAGTAAAACATTAAATCGATTAAACACTGATTTTGGAAATAAATTTCCACAATTTGAAAAGGCTGCTTGAGTTTTAATCTTTTCGTGATGAAATGCCAACCAATACTGAACACAAACAGCTGACAACGGCCCAATTGAACGTAATTATGCAGAAAGTAGCAAGCCATAGAAATGTGAAACTGAGATGATATAACTTTTGTGAAAAGAAAGAGCAATCAAACCTACACAACAGTTAGAATGTTTAATTTGGTTAAATGTTTTTTACATGCATGCGTTCGTGTTTTTTATTCTACAAAAAAAGAATTTAATTACGTATTTGACCAGATTTAATTATTTTAATGACAGCTAGATCGAATATTGAATGATTATTTGCGGGACAAGACAGCGTGGCATTAGAGAGGCGATTATTGATTTAATTTTTTGTTTTAAATTCAAATTAAATTTTATGATTTATATTTTATTGATTTATATTTATTTATTGACGATTATAAAAGATTCCATGAATCCTACATAAAAAAAAGAAAAAAAAAGAAACCTCATACAAACTCTGAATGTATAAGGTGACATTCATGACATTTTAACATCATGAAATTTTCAGAAGGTGATTATTGCAGTTTTTTGTATGAAAGCGTCCTGGCGTTTTATGTATTGATACATAAGAGTCTTCTGTTTTTTACTGCGTTTTTAGTTATCTATTTCGCGTCGCGTGGGTTACATGTTACCGTCAACGATAGATTCATTTATCATTGGGCCATCGTAGATGTCAGTTTTAGCGTGTAAATATGGGCATAAATAATTGAGTTACAGGAAATTTACTACCAATTTTGAACGTCAGTAATTAATTAAAAACAGGCACGTGGATGGATAAAGTACCGCTCGGCAATAGGTACAGTAATTACATTTTGTATGCTTTGTACATACTGAAAATGTAAACATTTAATTCAAAACTGTATTAAGGGAACATTATCGTTTGAAATTGTGTATAGAATATAAAAGAAAGAGTATACATATTTAAACTATTCATGTTTACTGTACGGCTTGATGTATTAATTGATAATTAATTACTTAATGCTATTAGGTATTTGTACATACCCACTTATCGACTTTTCTATGTCTACTGGTTTCGAGACGTACCCGTTTCTTTGTTAGGACACCAATCAAACCAAAATGCAAAACCCACTATACACCTTCACCATAGTTGTTGCACAAAAATATAAAACCAACATGACATGCATTTTAATAAGCACATGCACTGATTAGGACAAACATGCACTGATTAGATTAAGAAACTATTTTATTTTGTTTGAGAAATAGTTTTAAAAAAAGGAGAGGGGATGATAGGAGGAGCTTGAGTTCAATAAGTTTAGGCTGACCATTAAATAGAACATCTTATAATGGGCTATATCGAAAGATTTTTCGATTATTGATCAAAGAAACATTATTTTTTAAAGCTTTTCTAATGTGAAATATTTCTAAATTTTATCCTTTATTATTTGCACGTAAGATTTTAACTTCCTTATGTATATCAAAGTCATGATTAAAATTGATTAGGTGATTTGCGAATTCAGAGAAATTGTTATTGTGAAGACACCTCATTTGTTTTTTAACACGAAGTCAAAATTTCTTGATGTTCTTCAAACGTAAGCAGAAGGACAAGAATTGCATTTTAATTGGTAAACATCTGTATTATTTGATTAACTATTTTTATCTTTGTTATAAAGCAATAATTTACCAATATTGTTAATTAAATAAAAGCAGGTTTGATATTATTTGGTGAACGGTTCATCTTAAAACCGGTAGACAAAGGAAAGTTGGTAAGACGTCATATACAAATATATAATAACATTTAGGAAAATGTTTGACCACAAAATTAATGCTTTAAATATTAATAATATGATAATTAATTAGATAAAACTGTGTCGTTCGGAGCCGATAAGGAATATAGTTTTGTGTAAGAAATATAAACGGAATCCTGGACAAACGTTTTCGACTCCATTGTTACTTTTAGGTAAAAATCCTGAAAAGGGAATGTAGACATTGACGCGTTCGCCGACCGTACTTGAGATACCGCGTAGATTTCTGACAGGATATCTAAAAATATAAGACTGGAAAAGAAATCAAAAGCAATGTCCCAGAACTGCCTTATGTACAAGGGAATAAAACTGTTTGAAGAAATGCCAGAAAGCATAAAAAATGAAATTAATGTAAATATATTTAAAATTAAATGTAAAAAGTATATATGTGAAAAATATTAGGTAGTAAATAGTGTAAATAGTGAATATAATTAATGAAAATGTACATATGAAACAGTTAATATTATAAATTAGGATACTAAGTGTATAATAGTGATAAATTATGTTAGAATAAGTATAGATGTAAATATTGTGTTGTAAATATATATTAGACTATGTAAATACATAGAACTAAATAAACAAATAATAATAAAAAATAAAAAAAATAAACGTGAAATAATTGTTTTAACGCTGGTTCTACACTGCAAAATTAGACTGTCCTTGGACTGGCATCTGAAACGTAAAACTGATCACCTTACTTTCCATGTAATAAAAATAAGTTACTCTGAGATTGAAGTACCACATGCATCACTGGATACGAATAGGCACGATGACAATGAAATTAGTTTTTTCTCTTTTTAATATGTGTGATTTTGACTATGCTTGTGATATTTACATTTGGAAACGGACAATGTTCGTTTTTACATTTTTAATACATTTTTCACAGATAATTTTAAAAAAAAAATTTACAAAAAAAATATATTCTCGATACAATTCCACATGTGTACATCTTTATGTGCATTTGCAACAATAACACGAAATAAACGGTTTGGGTAGGTGGGAAGAAATTACCTTGAGCAATATGGCTGCCTTTATACATATATAAAATGTTTATGTATAAAGTGTTTAAATAAATAAATAATAATTGCGAGGCCAGCAAACGCAGCAACGCATCAAGTCGTCAGGAGCTACACAACTAAATTCAGACTCTCTTTGTCCAGCGCTGGTTTCGGTTGTCCCACGGCATAGACATACGACACGAAACGTAAATTAAATTCGAAGATAACGGTTAGGTTGAGACCAGTAGGTATTGTCAACATTTATTTTATTGTATTTTTCCAATCTGGCGTTCTTTCCTCTCTGCCTACCCCTACGGGAAACGGCGTGATGGTTTGTTTGTTTTTTTTGTTTATATTTTTCCTTTATTATAGTAATTTGAGTTTATAATAAACTCCACATGAATATAGACGCTCATCCCAAAAGTTTCAGATAAGTCGAAATTCCTTTACATGAAAACAGTCACACTACATCTCCAATAACAGAACTACCCAAAATAGATGGAATTACATTTGGTATTGACATAAAATAAAGTAAAATAATTTTCGTACCACTTTCCACTCGAGGACTTTATTTTGTAGTTTGTACTATAACAGGGTCCCCAAAAAGACATTAATTATTCGTCCTTTCTTCTTGTCCAAAAAGGGTAAACACATGTTCTGCCCCTCGCATTTTATCAATCACTAAAAACACCTCACTTAACAAATATCAATGGGCCATACATTGCCGAGGATTGTCACCATTAATCTCATGCTGACCTTTCTCAAACACACGGAAAATCGTACAAAAATTGATAGTTAAAAGTCAATGATGGGGGAGATTGGAAATAATTCTTTCAAGAATAAATATTAGCAAAAAAGATGCAAGGCGCAAACTAACTTTAAGAAAGAAAATCTTTATATTTTTTTGTTTTATTTTTTTTTTCTTTACATATTAATTACAGCAATTTACAAGTAATTATTTATACAACAAATTAATTCAGTAGTAAACGTTCATATTTTTTATTTTTGCTGTTGGTTCATCTAAACTGCCTAACTAGGGATAGCCTTTCCCGTTCTAAGGCAGTAAATTATGTATTTTATAATGATATTTAAAAGTATTTACAGTTTTATCATAATGTGTGCTTTTTCAGTCTTAAAGGTAAACAATGAATATCCAGAGAAAACATAAATAATACCAAAATCTCTGTATTCTAAGTCCTAAGTCATTACTAGTAAAACAAGCAACCAGCTTACGTCCTTCTACATCGGACAACAAATTCTCTGACCCCCTCCGACCAATATGGATTAAGAATGCAGTCAACACCTTCCTCAGTCTGGCAATCCCACCACATTTCCACGAAACTGGGATAAGGTTATATACCCTCGGGCCTATATAATATTGCTGCCTTTGAGCCAAAAAAGTATTGACTCCTCTCTGTAGAATCAGATCCTTATTGGAGTGTCTAGTATTATGAACATGACAAACGCTCGCGTATTTTTCCCTGTTGAGAGGTGTGCCCGCTACAGACCTTAATATATACTGTTGACGAATATCCAGCACTAGAAATTATTTGAAGAGCGAATCACTCGGGTATCGGTATGGTTTTTTGGCTGTTTTAAATGGCCTCTTTACGCACTGTGTAATATTTAGTATTTTTTCTATGTTTAAACATTTATATTTCTTCAATTAAAAAAGTAGAGGTGATTTTAGGCTTCTTGGGCGAGACTGACTGGAACCCAAAATAACTTTTACTATAAAGATTTGAAAATGTTTAAGGAGTTGGCAGTATCTCTCAGGAAAGCAAGAAGCATCTACACTTTTCGATCAAAATGTGTTTACATTAGCGATGAATAATATATATGGTAAAATTTTGCGTATTTTTTTCCACATGTTTTCCGTTCTGCGATTTTAATAATTTAATCAAAATTGTCGGCAGTGTTTTGAGTATGCCCAAATACTTGTGAACAGGGTGAATTTCCTCCGTCGAGAGTTATAAAGATAAAAACTTATATTTTTAATATTTTCTGCAATAACTTTAAGTATCATTTTAAATTAAATTTGGAGAAATAAAACTTATACTTTGTTTTTTGATACACTCACTTTATTTTTACCAACTAGTTTCGGTAGCCAACTGTTACCTTCTTCAGGGTATTTTTATAACTAAACATACATAAAAGAAACAGTGAACAAATTAGTGGGTGTCGATAAGGATGAGGGAGGGGGTAATTGTGTTTAAGGTGGGGGAAGGGAAGAGAAGGGGGTAATTGCGTTCAGGGTAGAGTTCGATTTTATAGGAAAAATATTAAATTGTGTCTAAGTTCTGTTTTACCGCTTTTTTTATTTCTAAAATTTCAAAAAGATTAATTAGTTTATTTTTATTATTTAAATGCAATATTTCAATTTCATTTTCAAAATTAAAAGAATGATTATTTGTTATAATATGGTCAGCAAATTCAGAAAAAATATTGTTATTGAGACATCTCATATTCTGAGGAGATTTTTATATATTGATAACCTAAGCAACCAAATTCTTAAGGACTTGCCTAGTGACATAAGACCGGCATTCTACACAAATAATAATTTAGGAAATTATATAAAAAATACTAAAGATATAACAAATAAATTAGATAAATCAGGGGTGTATAAATTAACTTGCCATGATTGCAGATCCTTTTATATAGGAAAAACATCGCGTTCATTTAATATAAGAATCAAGAAGCATATGAGATGTCTCAATAACAATAATTTTTCTGAATTTGCTGACCATATTTTAACAAATAATCATTCTTTTAATTTTGAAAATGGAATTGAAATATTGCATTTAAATAATTAAAATAAACTAATTAATCTTTTTGAAATTTTAGAAATTAAAAAAGCGGTTAAACAGAACTTAGGCATAATTAATAATCAATTAAACTTAAGTCATAGTCCCATTTTTAATATTTTTCCTATAAAATCGAACTCTACCCTGAACGCAATTACCCCCTTCCCTTCCCTTCCCCCACCTTAAACACAATTACCCCCTCCCTCATCCTTATCGACACCCACTAATTTGTTCACTGTTTCTTTTATGTATGTTTAGTTATAAAAATACCCTGAAGAAGGTAACAGTTGGTTACCGAAAATAGTTGGTAAAAATGAAGTGAGTGTATCAAAAAACAAAGTATAAGTTTTATTCCTCCAAATTTAATAAAAACTTATTGCTACAGAGAAGAAAAACATTTTTAAGGAAGAAATATTGAAGTAAAGACATTTACAAGGCTTATGACCTATCATTGGCCACTTTATGCACTATGTAACATACTCCACTCTGCTTATGTTTAAGCACCTACGTTTATTTATTTTATTTACGTATTTATTTATTTACTTTACGTACTTGTTTAAATATTAATGAACTTATTAAGCTTTTTTAGGCCATGCCCATGTTACGCTACGCAACGCAAGTTGTATATTTATAGTGTGGTATTGGTAGGATATCGAACCCGTAGGCAACACTGCAATAAGTAATAGCAAGGTGTTCCACGATAATGAACTCATATATTTTATGTTCGTCCGAATGATAGCGGAGAACTCCGCTATCACCGCTCAGCATATCTTCCACGAGTACATAAACATTAGGGTGGGACGGTATTTTTTTTTTCTCTGAATTTTGAAATAAATAAAAGGGGTCTAAAAAATTGCCTTTTGGATTACTCGAAATGCAAAAAATATAAAAATAAATATTAGATACTACTTTTGACCCTCAACAGAGCTTGAATGAAAAAGTCAATTTTTTGCGGTAAACCGACTGTCATTTCGTATTTAAGTAAAAAAATCAGTCCAATAAAATTTTATAATGTGCATAAAATTTTATTAAATAAGTATCTTAGGGCGTGAGTTGCACTTTGTTTTGTAATAATTGGGTAGCATTGTTTTTATGAGCCATTGTTTTCTTCAATATTAGCCAGGCGCTCAACGGAATCAGTTCCGCGGAGCGTAAAATTTTTGCATTTCGGTAGTTTTAAAACGTGTTTGAATTTGTATTGTGATTAAGTTATATTTTTACTAAAAAAAAAATAATTTTATCAACATAGATATTAACAAAATGTTCAAACAGTGATAAACTTCAAACCTCGGTTGAGGGCCAAAAGTAGTATGGAATATTTTTAAAAATAATTTTTACCTTCAATGTGATCCAAAATGCAGCTTTTTAACCCCCTTTTACTTTGATGTCTAAAAATATTTAAAAAATCATATTTCACGGGTCCACTTTAATAAACATAATGCATAAGAGGATTGGCCTACTACTCGGTTAAAGTGTACAATCTACTTCCATTATCCATAAGAACAATTAGTGAGTACTCACAGTATAAAATTGCTATTAAGAAATGTATAGTAGAGGTGGGTTGCCCACGGATCGATGAGTGGATCAAGCCAAATAGGTAAAATTTGTGTACTGTTAATGAAATTTGGTCTATTGGTCTATATAAATGTTTTTTATGATTATTTTAGTTTATATTGTTTATTTTGTTAATGATAACTAGGTTAATTAGATTAATTACGTTCTTTTATTATTATTACTATGGTAACTTTGTTCAATAACTAATTTAAGGAATGTTTCACATTTTGTAAAATGTTTCCCTCGGCACGGGACACCCCAGTGAGGGAACATTATTATGTATAAAAAAATAATACAAACAATGTAAAAGTTTAAATAAATATCAGCAGTAAAAAAATAACGATACAGAAATAATATATTCTGTTTTCAAGGGTATTGCGTCTTGTCCAAGAGCCACATCGCCTCAGCTCTTGAAAACCTCCGTAGTGGTCTAATATCTCTAATTGATGAAGGCAGTTTATTATACGGTTTTATTCTAAGCCTTGTAAATGTCTAGATTTTCCTTTCCTTTCCTCATAGATGTTTTCCCTCTCTGTTGTAATAAATTCAAACCAAATTTGTATTTAAAACGTTATTTCCTTTTTACGACGATTATAAATTTGGCCCTAAGCTCAAATAAAATACTGACCATTTCCGAAAAAGAGAATTATTCACTTAACCTGGGTCCTAATGACGTGGTGTATTTAGGAAGGCTTTAAACGACTGTTCTACAACCCCTTTACGTACTTAGGGTTGATGCTAAAAGTTAAATGCTTTTGCCTTAACTTATGAGCAAAAGTAACTACTAAATTTCGCAAGTTTTGTTAATTTATTTTATTTTCAAACTATTATTATAAATTACAAGAAAAAAAAATGTGCACATACAAAATTACAAATGCATACTTATTATCACACAAAAGGCCTATCACACACGTCATCACACACAACATTCGCATCATAAATCCTTTTAGCCGTTCTTTTGCTGTCCCAATCGCTCTATTCATGATTTTGTCTATAATGCTTGTCTCAGCTTTACTCGGATCTCAACATTTGAGCACCCATCATACATAGTTTAACCACACATTCTCCTGAGAGATCGCATTTCAGCAGTATTTAGCCTACTTCCATCCTTGCTTTTCGAATTCTATTTTTCACATACATAAAGATTGGCACCAGGGTTTCATTGTGAACTTCTGCCAATTTAGCCTCCGGTGAAAAATATTTATTTTCCTAGGTTTATTTAAGTGTACCGTTATCCCTGTTTTCGGTATTCACCCCCCCTTTTAATACCTTTCTCAATTTTTCCATCTTAATCAAACATACTCCCCGGATACACAAATTATTCTACCGATCTTCTACTGATCCACATTTAGACATACTTTCATTCCTTTAAAAAACCATCACTTTCGATTTACCAACATTCATCAGAAAACCAATTTTTTTGCATACATTGTAGACCTTCGTTACCAAGAATTGCATATTTTCTTTGTTGCTAGCTAGAAGAACAACATCATCATGTCTTATGTTTGCTGATTATAATGATAAAAACACTTTTTTTTTTATGCATATTAATCCTTAATTAGAATATATTATACTGTGTAAAACGTAATTTCTTAAGGTATTTTTTTTTTTTTAATGCACAAAATACACAATTTTATATAAACACAATTGTATGTTTTTTATGTCCCAACTTGTTAGAAAATTCCGTGTTGAGTCGGGACTCTTCGATATATAAATCAAAAATATTTATTTACATATTAAAACAATATACAGGTAATCAAAACAATATGCAAAATAATCAAAACAATATACAAAATAATTATAGAAAAATAAACAAAATAATAATAGAAAAATAAAAATAATAAAAATTTATAATACATGTCGAAAATGGAATCAAAAGTCATATAATACAAAGTATGACAGTGATGACATACACATATACGATATATGTATATGGATAATAATGAAAACAGCAGCGATGTTATGCATTTATTCCCGAAGCAATTCAACAAAGATTACAAGAAATTTTTTTTTATATGTATTAGTCGATACAATTTTACATCCATGTTTCTTGAATTATTATAGAATTACACTAAATGGGTCGGATTAAATTTTCTGTTTGTTTTTTTTTATTTTTAAAAAATACTTTTGAAAATTGTCTTAAACAATTGAGTACAAAATAAGTCGCGCATGTGCAATTGTTAACTGAAATTAAGAGATTATACGCAAAAGTTATAAGTACTCTCATAATACTTCATGAAATATTTATGTCAATTTTGTCAATTCGGCAATACATTTCTGTTATATTCTCTACGCATGCGGGCCAAAGGTGTGTGGTATGTTGCATTACTTGAAAACAAAGTCAGTTCAAATATGTCCCGTTGTCTGAGTATTCTGAATCCCGCATTTATTTGTATTTTATTAAGGAGGTTAGAGCATTTACATTTTATTTCAATATTTTATAGAGAAATTTTATGCAAAAAACAATGCGGCATTTTGTCAGGGAATCAAAATGAAAAAGAGTTAGAAAGTTGCTCGTAATTTGAATTTGAACGTGGGTTAGAAAGTTGGGACTTTTATAAAAGGTGCTTTAAGAACTTTTTTACAATATATTATACCTTAATGCCTTAATCTTAGTATAGTTTTTAAATTTTATTTTATCTATAAAATTACTGATCATATAACAAATGAAAGTCAAAACATAAATTAAAACCGTTTGAAACTATTATTTTAAGCATTTTTTTATGCTTTCGATGGTAAATAACGTAACTATCAATTTTTAACTAATAATGGCCTTGTATGTTTCTTGTTTGGTAAAATAACTTTATTATTTGAATGACCCCAATTTCACTTACAGTAACTATGTATGTATCAGGGGCGAATTGTTTAAATAAGCTATTATGTACAGCTTACCGTTTTATTTGACCTTCTATGTTTTATAGTTACTAGATTCATGGGAAAATAAATAAAATAATAATTATTAATTTTAAATCACCACTATCGTTTATATCCTCCTACAAAAAATACATACAAAGGGCTCTCAGCGCGCAGCTCGTTCTCAGTGAACGATGAAACTAGCCGATTACCTCAGCTTATTTCTCCATAAAAAAAGAAAAACTTTATTTTAAATCTTTAACCTAATCACGTTTTTTCATTATTAAAACAAGCTCTATTTCGAAATAATTATTTCCAACATTATTTCCGAAAGACTATTTTTCTTTGACAGGATACCGTTGATATCATATTTATTTAATTGTTTTAATAGGTAAACAAACAATATGTACACAAATATTGCCAATTTCTTTGTATATTAGTATTAGAAACTCATGCACACACCAAAAACATTGTTAACACTTAATACAATAATTTAAATTATGTTCAATATAATAAACGTAAAAGAAACGAAATGAAAAAAAAAAATAATAAAAATAATAATAAAGTTAAATATCCGCTTCTCTCAAAATTTCTATAATTGTTTACCTTAATTTACATACATTGGCATAAAAAATATCAGTCTCGGTAAATATATTTTTATATTGGTCGCATATTTTAGGTATTGTAGATTGTTTTAAATATCTATCAGATAGGACATGTGGCGTTTGCAGTGCCCGTTTTTGGGTATTATTCATTTTAAAAGGAATTGGCCAGTGCTCAGTGTTGACATTTCAATCATAATTAAAATATCTGCTGAATATTGTGATATTTTTGAATAAAAATTTTGTGCAAATGTTGCATCAAAATGGCGTATAATAAAGCTACGTATGAAGTAAATAATAATTGTTGTATGAATTGGTTGTCACAGAGCCATAGAAAAAAATTCATTTATAATTATATTACTTATATTTTATGTACTTATATATATGTAGGTACAAATGAAAAATCATTTTTGTATATTACCTATAAAATAAATCACTGCTCGTCACTGGTACAAATACATGTATGGCCTTGGCATGAAAAAAAATCTCTGTGAACAGTATTTTATCTTTTTTTTCTTAAAATGCATATTTTTTACGACTTTTGCGAAAAAGAGAGGGTACTCGTATCCTGAAGCTTAAAACGTTGACGTGATGGACTGAACTGCGGTCATTTTTGGATTCAGAAGCCAAAAGTTCATTAAAACAAGTGTCAGATCTAAATCAACAAAATTTGTGTTTCCCAGTATTATTCACTAAATTTTTTGCTTTATGCGATTAGTAATTTATCAACATTACTTCATTAATTTTTTCATATTATTACGAACTTTAAAACTCAATAAAAACTAGAGTAAGCATTCTTTATTTTGTAAATGCGAAATTACATACGTTCCTCTCGTTATCGGGAGATTCTTTTGTTTTATTTATCAGAAAGACAAACAAAACAAAAAAACGCTATAAGAGGCATAAGGCGGCCTCCGTGGTGTAGTGGTCAAGACGCTTGACTCACACACGAAAGGTTCCGGGTTCGATTCCCGGTGAGAACACAAAAATTAAAATGTGTATTTTCTCAAGCCTGGGTGTTATGTGATGTAATTCACCACTGTAATCGGGCCTCCTGGCCTGTTGTGGGGCAAAAATAAATAAAATAAAAAAATAACATTGATTCATATAAATTATTGGTACAAATGGCTAACCTATGAAGAAATGGTCGGACTAAGTTGACGTACAAACGTAAAGTCGATTGTGGTGTTTACAAGTGCATTCGCGTAGATCATATATTCGATCACTAAAATCGACCAACTAGTTCCGGAGATAAAACTGAACTGAGCGCGCGCCGTGCCCACAAAAGCCCAAATGTATACCACACGCGCAGCGCTGTAACGTCACCTCGTAACTTCTCAACCTCTCGCGTCAAACTGTTTCCGGTAGTCAACCAAACAGAATATCCTGTCGTGTTTTTATATTCTGTAATCTTTATAGTTTTTGCACACGAGGTCCTAGAAAGTACACAAATATTGGTTGCAGCAAACCTTACATGACACCGAGAACGAACCATAAGATCTTAATGCACACACACATCAAAAACATTTTAACATCACAATTATTATCATACATACTTCGTACCTATCAATATACAATAATTTTATTTAACGAATACATTTTGTTCAATTACCCAAAATTTTTAAATACTCCTCATCTTCAAAGCAAGATCGCCCAAAAAGAAAAAATCTAATAATTTTAAAAACAGATTTTCTCATTTCCACGCTTGAAATAGATTTCCAGATTTTTCGTTGGTAATTCATAAAAAATCTAAATAAAAACATCTATTTCATTTAATTTATTCAGTATATATGAATGGCGGCAATGGAAATGACAAGCTTGAGAATTATGTTTCTATTTTTACCGCAAATTTAAAACAAATACAAGAAATTTTGTTAAACTAATGAAATCTTTTCAAATAATGATTTCCAAACATAAATTATTATGAAAATAAAACGTTGTTATCAGTGTTACAAAATTTTATTCTTTTTCAAGAACACAACTATAGTTTCGGGAGAGCACTCCTCCCATCGACGGGTAATATAAAACTAATATAGTTAACACAGAATATTGTTCACAATGTCATAGAATCTAAACAAAAAATAAACAAATTGTAAATTCTGACGCCACAAGTTCTCAACAATGGGTTCTGCTGATTGGCGAATTGGCTTTCCGTAAACCGGAAATCCATCACATCCATCAGAGGTTGATTCACTAGAAGTCGTGACGTCATTAAAAATAAATTATTATGAAAATTTCGGAAGAGCACTCCTCCCGTGTCTCTGTCATAGTGTTTTTGTAAAATAATAAAATTGTGTAACACTGATAACAAAGTTTTATTTTCATAATAATTTATAATGAAGTGTTACGAAGTGAATGCCGATTCAATTAAAAATATTTCCAAACATGCTTAAAAATTAGGTAAATAATATTAGCGATATGTTACAGAATGTGTTGGGGCGGGGTTTTAGGAAAGGGAGGGGCTTGGAGGTTGAAAATTGAAAGTTATAAAGACAAAGAGACTGGTACGTCTTGAAACTGGTAATGTACTAATATTAAAAACGCTAATTGGTCAAATAAATAAGTGGAAGTGTACCAAGTATTTTAAAATTAATATCATAAATATAAATATAAGTTATTACGTCATTACAATGGAATTCCATCAAGAATTTTCAATGAATAGTTTAAATAAAAATGAAAAAATCATGTACAAAATTTTTATGTTTATTTTTAAACACAAAAACAAAAAAAACTATCCAAATTTTTGCCATGTTAGGGCATTTTCAAATTAATGTGAAGATTAAATGGACTGAATGTATGTAATTCTAGGGACTTCAGTAACAATAAATTGAACGTATTTAGTTCTGCATATACAATGATTATAATTATGGGGAAAACCAATATTTAAGGGTAAAGCTAGGTGTTTATTTAGTAATAAGAAATTAATGTTTCTTAATTTTATGTTTTGGAGAAATTCATAACATTTTTGAAAAACTTAGTAAAGAAAAAAAAGTAAACACATGTTTGGATAATTTATATAGCGCCATTTTTGTGAAAATTGCCTCAAGGGCGCTAGCAAGGGCGCAAAAATTTATTGTCATGTATTCTGAAAAAAATAATAAATCTATAAACCATTAGATAATAATTGTGGCAATTCTATTCATAATATTACAATAAGCGAGAGTGTAATATAATTTAAATATAATCAAGAATTTATACAAGCATAAATGCTGACCACAAGGAGACGAGAATTCTATACAATTATCATAACCGTACGAAACAGATTCCACTACATTTTTTCTAATGTAGTTTCCTACTAATTAGAAGCGGATAAGAGTTCGATGCTTCATAAAATTTTAAACAATAAGTTTTATTCTCCAAAAGTAATCAATTTAGACAAACAAGGCTGTCTGATCTTTTCGTTAATCCTAACGTTAAAACGAATTATCGGAAACATTATATCATCCCCCGAATATGTGAAACATTTTACGAGAATTGTAATGGTGTAGATATATTTAACACTCCACGTAATATTAAAATGTAATCTCACTCGTTATTTTTTAGAAAAGGAATGAATTTATTTAAAAATATATAATTTAATTTAACTTTGTTTTCTTGGAAACGTTTTTTTGTTTATTTCTTTATATATAAATTAGAAATTTGTGGATTTTTGCCAAATTCGAACTTCTTCCAACCAACTGATAAAATAAAGGTGTTATTAAGATTATTTAAGCTTTCATATTGATCCAAAAAACGTATTATTTATAAAGTATTATTGTAGCATTATTTTTCTTTTTTATTATTTCCTAGCTAAATATACTAGCCAATTAATGTTTATGTTCAATTATTCTCAATTTTTCATTGTTTTATTTATATTTAGAATATAAGATTTTCTCACTTTAATTGTCATCTTAGGTTTCTTTTTGACTTTTTTGCAGTTTTTAAAAAAAATATTTTACTTATTTGTTTAGTTTTAATTATTCAGTTTAATTATATAGTTATATTTCATATTATATATTACAAAATGAATTAGTTACTGCCGTGATTATATCTGTATTTTTTTTTATTGTAAAAGGTTCTTTGAACCGTTGATATATAAATAAATATGTAAGTACAGAAGAAAAATAACAAACTTTGTTTAGAATAACGGAAAATACACGTTTTGTTTTTTTTTTCTTTATTTCAAATCATCAATTTAAACACAATTTTCTACATTCATTTTCCACCACTCCTCAGCACTTTCCTTCTTTTTTTTTCCTAATGTAAATCAAGAACATTGTTTCAATTATATTAATTAAATCGTGGCTTTAATTAATTAAAATTCAGTGAATACATACAATTGGGAGGCAGGCCCGACTATTTATTATATTTATTTTAATAGTCTCTAAGTTTAAACATTTAACCTGTACATTTGTTTGTATTCGAAATAAATAATAAAAATGATAGCTTTTATTTTTTATAGGGCTTGATTATCAACGGGTAAGTATACAATAAATCAAGAACAGCCCTATATTTATTTGATGCCGATGCAAATTAACAAATGAAATAAAATTTTATTTCTTTAACGCAATGTGATTTTTCAGGGTTCAGACTTCTATCATTATTATCTTTCAAATCTGGTTGTAGAATCAAATTGACTATCTCTGTCAGAAGTGTCGAGATAACACGAAGTTGGGGTGCGATTAATAGGTTCATTAGTCTTTGGATTCTTTTTATATCTCTGCAAAAAAGTTTTATATGTCTTAAGGGTTCATTCATTTGTCGAGAAAATGGTAGAAATAAGTTTTCCAAATATTTTCTAGGCAAGAATTTCGAGAATTCACTACTTCATTGCACAGGCTAATTGGCAAAATTTAAGTTATAAAGCAGATGTTTTAACGACACTTAATTATTGATTCATTCATCTTCTTCTTCGTCGTTCCTTAGTTTTGATGGTCGCAATTATTAATGCTAGTTTTGCCAGCCATTCTATTTACAATGCGTCTCCACCCTTCGCGGCTCTTTGTCCTCTCCACAGTTCTATACAGGCTCGCCCATGACATTTTTTCACCTGTTCAATTCAGTGTGCTGTAAATATGCCTCTGTTTTTTGTCCTGGTACACTGTCCTTAATTAATATTTTGATCGATTGATTGTTTTCACAATTATTTATTTTATTTCTTTCCGTTTCCCAGCGGATAGAGAATACAGTTCTATTTATATGAACTGTAGAACCCTGACCGAGTATTTTTTTATTCAGTTTACTTATAATTGTACTTTATATGTAAGAAAAAATGTATCTTAAAGGGTTTTTCTCAGTAGGATAACCTGAGCCCCTAATAAAAAGATAAAAAAAATTTCTTAAATAATTGTCAATAAAATAAAATCGAATTTTTTTCGTGAATAAACTTACAGAATTTAAAATGTCTTTGTCATTAACCTGTATTTAAACATGTTTAAAACATGTCTTCAAATTTTCATAAACCTAATTTTGCCTTGAAGATAACTCTGTCAACTGCATATTGAAAAGAGAAAAGATCTTTATTGGTCTGTATCGAGATTATTGTTATTATTATTATCATGAACAACTTATTTAGCGCCATTTTTTTTATATAATACCTCAAGGGCGCTTTACAAAGTGATTATATAAAATAATACATTTAATTTTAACTTTTTTAATTTGTAATTTTAGCAAAATACTTTGTTGTCACATGCTATGTCACAGGTATAATCAATAAGGTGTAAATGTGTGTATATATATATATATATATATGTACGTATGTGTATGTAAGTATGTTTTAATGTATGTGTATATATATATTTGTATATATGCATGTATATTGTACCATTACAATGTCGCCCAACTGCGACCAAATAATTTACTGTAACCTTTTATAACTTCTTACCGTTGCAATATGCGTGTATGTATGTGTGTATGTGTATGTATGTGTGTATGTGTATATATGTTTATATGTTTGCACGTGTGTGTGTATGTATGTGGAAATATATAATTAAACGTCTATAGTAGTCTGCCTTAGCACGGGTTTTTTCCTACAAGGCATTATTTTTAACTATTAATTAAAAAATAAAAAAAACTTTCGTTCTTATGATTTACCTAAAGATTTAAATTTTGAAGCCATTTTCAATGAGATGCAAATAACTCACTATTAGAAAATGGGAATCGAGTTGGGATAAAGTGGGCTTCGAACCTCAGATCTTTGATCCGTGTGTCCGCAACGCTAGCCACGGTGTCACAACATTTCTTATGCAAATCTCTATCTACCTTTTCTTCGCCATTGCAAAGATGCAAGATCGTAAGAACGGCACATGCGTATTATGAACGTCAAATGATCTGACGCATGCGCTAAAGCCACTTTGGTTTTTTTAAATCTCAGCCACTAGATGGTGTTTTCTTATATGTCAAACTTTACTCGTCGCTGAAAGTCAAATTTTAATATATTTGCTCAATTTTCGTTCGTATTTTATCATCTCTTTCATGAGATAACGTGGCCAACTCAAAACGATTGAAAAACGTATTAATCGGAATCCAAACAAATATGCACACTTGAACATGATTGTTTTCACCACCAGTACGTTAAGATTAAGGGGGCCCTTATTAACTATCGTACAAGATGTACTCACTTCAAAACTCGAAAATAGGATCGATAGTGTATATTCGTAATCGCTCGGGATAATTTATCGTTATACTATACCATCTTGGTAAAGATATTGCTTCCGTTTGGAAGATTCCGATTGTAATCGCCCCTCTTTTATAAGAATATGTATAAAGATTGAGAATAATTTCAAGAGTTGGATTATGGGTGAAAAAATTCAGTAAAACGAATCTCACTCACATCAAATAATGTTCCAGTTTAAAAAAAAAAAATATTAGCGTTCTTATAATTGACCCGAATATTTGAATTTTGGTCTTCAACTTCACAAAAATCAACAGATAGATGAGTTAAGTAAATATGAATGCGCAATCACGGTAAAAAAATAATATAATCAGCCAATAACAAGCTATTAGCAATATTTTGAGTTTGTTCAAATTTTTGTAGACAAGGACTGGATTCAACTCCCTGGGGAGCTGTTTATATTAACTTATTAAAACAGAGATGAAGAACATTTAAGAGAAGGCAATCTAGAAGTCTAGGCATCTACAGGGCTTATGACCTGTCAATTTCTGGCTTATGTGGCCACTTTACACACTGTGTAACATTCACCATTCTGCCTATATTTAAACATCTATATTCCTTCATTTCTTTCATCTGTTGATGTTTGTGAAGTTAAAGAGCTGAAACCTTTATTTATGCGGGTGAGATTGATCTAATTGAATTATTTCACCTACATACTAGGCAACGCCTGAAAATGTTATTTTTTCAATTGATAACACAAAATATTGTTGATAAATTACCTGGTCCATGAAGAAGTATAGAAATTGAAAAAATAACATTTTCAGGCGTTGCCTAGTATGTAGTTGAAATAATTCAATTAGATGAATCTCACACGCATAAATAAAGGTTTCAGCTCTTTAACTTCACAAACATCAACAGATGAAAGAATTGAAGGAATATAGATGTTCAAATATAGGCAGAATGGTGAATGTTACACAGTGTGTAAAGTGGCCACTTAAACCAGCCATTGACAGGTCATAAGCCCTGTAGACGCCTAGACTTCTAGATTGCCTTCTCTTAAATGTTCTTCATCTCTGTTGTAATATGTTAACAAGCTATTAGCTTTGTCCGTACCAAAGACTTCTTCTTTTCTTCTCTGAAATGAACTGCATCTCTGCTATACTCACACAAATTATCATTTTTTAACTATCAATTTTGTCAAGAGACCTAAATCAGTGGTGATGAGGTAGTTCATTGCTACTGGAAATTATGGCCTTTTATTGTACGGCGAGGTAACTCGAAAATGTGTGAAAACAATCATAAAAACGGTTTTAATAAAAATCTAACTACTTTGAAACGTCACAGGTTCGTGTGAACAATACCCAATCAATCTGTAGCAACCTTATATTTTATTTTTTTGTACACTTTAATATTGTTATTATTTTCTCTTGTTTGAAAGAAAAAGAAGGAAGGAGGAATAATAGGCTCCGTATTACTCCGTATGGATCCGCCAGCGAAAATCCGAGTAAACAAAAAACTTTGTCTTTTATTTTTTTCATTATTTTATCATTATTGTAATATTTTATTTATTTTTTACGTGTGGAATGATGCGGAGTGGCTATTTCATTGTACGCTTTTTTTCTTTGTTTTTTGACATTGTATTTATTTATTTATTTATTTATATACGGCATTTCTGCCATTTACATATATGTGGTATAAAGAGTGCTTAAAAATATTTTTTTTTTTAAATCGAGTATGAAATATTAATATACTCGTAATGTACACATTATTAATTACTTGAAATACATATATATATTTTAAAGAAATTATACAATAACAAAATACATTAATCAATCAAATTATAACTATTCCAACCCAATCTTCAGAAGATGATTTGCTCTTTTTGATAAACATATGTTGGTCACTTTATTTTTTAAGTTAAGCAGAGATAAACTAAATATATCAAAATGTGATGCATATTCATTCGCGGTATTCTGTAATCTAACAAAAGGTGAGTTATATTGAGCTACCGTTCGAGAATTTTGACAATAAAATATTGTAGACATTCTGCTTAATCTAGGTGGTACATAGAATGAAATCAATTTCAGTAGATCAGGGGTATCAAACATTGGTTTTATTATTTTATATAAAGTCGTAAGATCGGTCGATGTTCTTCGTTCTTGCAATTTAGTTAATTTAAGAGAGTCTAAAATTTTGTTATAATTTAATTGATTGGTTGAAAAACCCATCTTAACATTAATATATCTAAAAAAAATATTCTGAATTCTCTCAATAGAATCTGAGAAAGTGATTTGATAAGGTGACCATATTGGAAAATTATAATCTAGTTGGCTTCTAACTAGAGATGTGTAGAGATATATTTATGTGTTTATATTATTAAAATCTTTTCCGGTTCTAAGTACAAATCCTAATAATTTTACAGCTTTGTTAGATATTTTAATAATGTGCTCTTTAAATAATAATTTTTAATCGAACAAAACATCCAGATCGCTCACGGTAGAAACATCAGTAATTTTAATTTGATTTAGTAATATATAGAGAACTATAATTGGCTTTTAATTTTGGTTTATTTGTAAATATTTTTTTTTTGTTGTAACGGCTGTTCGGCTGAATCCGGTTTCCGGGTAACCATTTTCTTCAACGTTTAGTGTATTTAGCCAGCTACGGGGTTTTACTTTTAAATGTCACCAAAACTCACTGACGACAACTCATAAATTCACGGGCGAAGTAATTGGAAAATTTCAAAAAATCATAGCGATGATAATACGATACATAAAAATATTTCAAATAAAATTTTGGCTTAGTTTGAAGGTCTAATAACAAATATAAATCCACTAAAATTCCTCATATATAATTGTTATCATTCACATAAATCTTGCATTACGTAGCTTATTAATTTAGTTGTTTTTTTTTCAATTAAAATGTATCATTTTGATAAGTAAGTCTATTCAATCTCCCACGCCAACGCATACATTGAAAAATATATTATGTATTTAAATGTATAACGGAAACACGTGTAATAAATTATTTACGCATAAATAAAATTAACCTTATTTTATAATACTGGATACATTTACATAATAGATTTGCTTGCGTATAATTTTGAGATAAAATTTCAAATACAAAACGTGTTTAATATAATTTACTTAAGTTTATGTGAGATAAGATAGATATTTGAAAAGGAAGATATTTTTAATGACTGAAATTACGTATATTTATAACCTCATTTCATTTATTTTAATTCTGTTACCGAATAAATAAAAAAGGCATCATTCTGTTAATAAACCTTGTCTATGTACATTTTTTTACTTCATAATATGTACCAAATATGAGTTCAAATATTAGAATTCTCCAACACAATAATAATTACAAAAATATATATCAGGGAGAAATGTAAGATCAAATGTGAGATCAGAGTGAACGGACAAATTCTGAATCAGGTAGAAGAATTTGTGTATCTGGGAAGTATGTTTACTAGATATGGAAAGACTGAGAAAGATATTGAAAGGAGAATGAGTGCCGGGAACAGGGTGAACGCTGCACTGAAATCTACTTTGGCAAACAAATGTTTATCGCAGGTGGTAAAACTAGCAGTTCACATTGGAACTCGAACTCTTGTGCCAACTCTAACATATGGGAGCGAAGTATGGAATTGAAAAAATAATGATGAAAGAAGTTAAATTCTGTCAAAATGCGATCTTTCGGGTAAACGTGTAGTAAAACAATGTAAGATAAGTGCACAAATGTCGAGATCCGAGAACTATGTAAGGCTGAGACTTGCATTATCGACAGAATCGAGAAAAGGGTGCTGCCTTGGTTTGGACATGTAGAGCGAATGGACAGCGAAAGAACGGCTAAAAGGATCTACGATGCGAATGTTGATAGATGCAGAAAATGAGGAAAATCGAGGAAGACATGGCACGATCAAGTCCATCAAATACTTGAAGATGGGCATGTCAAGAGTAGGCATAATAGACGTGCGTGCATGAGAAGCGAGGTATGTATGCAAAGACAGAGTGATACGGCGTTCTTACCTTTCTGCCTACTAAATACTACCACCATTGAAAAAAAATACTACCACCAATGCGGGGAAGTAGCTACTAATGTATGATTAAACTTATAGTGTATATTTGTACACTAAATGCTGTTTAAACTATATTTGTAATTAGACGCCGCGCCGTATCTTGCCGTATTCTGCAATCACCCAGAGCTGGTCTTAGTTATTTTGTGTATGAAATGCTTGTAGCAAAGAAGCTTATTCTATCAAAATTACGATAGAGACGTCATAAGAGCAAAATTTTTAGTTACTATTTTTTTTATCGTTTTACTTGTTAGTATTCATTATTTTATTATTAATTATATATATGTGTACGCGAAAGTATGTGCATTAGTGTATGCGTATATGTTTATGTGTGTATGTATGTTTATATTTATATGCATGTTCATGTGTGTATATGTATGTATGTATGTGTATGTATGTATGTGTATGTATATTTATAGCAGTTTGCACTCACTTAAAAGATTACAGAATTTCTTGCCAATTAACGTTAAGCAAACATTAGTCCAGAGCTTACTTCTTCCACTCCTTGACTACGCGGATGTATGTTATCCAGATGCTAACTCTGAAGTGCTTGATAAGTTAGAACGATTGCAGAATAATTGTATTCGTTATATCTTTAATCTTCGCAAATTTGACCATATAACCGAGTATCGCACGCAACTACACTGGCTCAGTATCAGGCATAGAAGAAACATTCACATTCTATCACTTCTTCACAATATTTTAAATAATCCCACTTCGCCTGTTTATCTGAGAGAGCTCATCCAACCTCTTTCACAACACGGACTATCTCATCGTTCTAGTAACGAGAGAACCCTTTTAATACCCTGTCATCGCTCTAATTTTTTTGCCTCCTCTTTCACAGTAGTAGCCGCTCGATTGTGGAATAATCTACACACTAATGTTAGAGACACCCCTTCATTATTTACATTTAAGTCAAGATTGAAATGTCACTATCTAAATATTTAAATTGTTCCTTTATCCTTCTTCTTTCCATCCCATCCCCTCTCCTCTGTTCATAGTATAGTGTTATTTTTTTTTTATATGTAAATATATTTATTTTTGTTAGTCTTTGCTTTTAATTTTTGTATAAAATTGTAAGATTCAATATGTCCATGTATTTATAATTTTCTCAAACTGAACGGTTTGGGTAGGTAGGAAGAAATTGCCTTAAGGCAATATGCCCGCCCTTATATGTATATTTATTGTATATGTATATAAAGTGTCAAATAAATAAATATGTATGTATGTATGTTTATGGATGTGTGTGTGTATGTATATGTATGTATGCTGTATGTGTACATTTATATGCATTTTTATTTCATTTTTTATTGTTTTATGTTTACTTACTATTTCTTCATCTTCTCTTCCTTCCCTATTTTCCCATCCTTCTTCCTGTCACCCCTGGCGAACTGTACGTTTTGTTTCCTTATAATTTTGTTCCTATATGAAACCCACAATGATCTTGTTATTTGTTGTTATTATTTATGTATTGTTTATTACTATGACTGTGTTGGTTTAAAAAATAAAATAAAAAATACGCGCGTAATGTGTATCCCCACTCAACACAGGACTCTTAGCCTCACAGAGTTAGGGGTGCGTTATTATTATTGTTTTATCATTTATATGTGTTTGCATAAATAAAAAAATAAATTATTTTTATATTAACACCGCAACGAAGTTAGTAAGACGACCAACCTTCTACAAACTGATTTAAACCGCCTGATCCTCTCCGATAATTGCCGCATCAACCATCTTACCATCTTCAAAATAGAAAGTACAGAAATTCCATTCATGACCTCAGTCAAAAACTTAGGTATTATCATACATAAGCATTCAGGGTGGAACGATCAGGTTAAGGAAGTTAATCGTAAACACTTGTTTACTCTCACTTAAAAGATTACAGAATTTCTTGCCAATTAATGTTAAGCAAACATTAGTCCAGAGCTTACTTCTTCCGCTCCTTGACTATGCGGATATATGTTATCCAGATGCTAACTCTGAATAACTTGATTAGTTGGAATGATTGCAGAATGTTTTTATATATTATATATTTGATCTTCGCAAATTCAACCACAAAACCGAATATCGCACGTAACTACACTGGCTCAGTATCAGGCATAGAAGAAACATTTACATTCTATCACTTCTTCACAATATTTTAAATTATCTCATTTCGCTTATTTATCTGAGTGAGCTCTTCTAACCTCTATCACAACATGGACCATCTCTTTGCTCTAGTATCGAGAGAATCTTTTTAATACCCCTTCATCACTCTAATTTTCTTGCCTCCTCTTTTACAGTAGTAGCTGCTCGATTGTGGAATAATCTGCCCACCAATGTTAGAGACGCCCCTTCTTTATTTAAGTTGTTCCTTTATCTGTCTTCTTTCTTTCTCATCCCTTCTCCTCTTTTTATAATACTGTGTTATTTTTATATATTTTTTTGTTAATTTTTGTTTTTAATTTTGTATAAAACCATAAGATTCAATATGTCCAAGTACTTGTAATTTTCTCACACTGAACGGTTTGAGAAGGTAGGAAGAAATTGCCTTAAGGCAATATACCCGCCCTTATATGTGTATAATATATTGTATATGCATAAAAAGCGTTAAAAAAATAAATAAATATTAATAAAAGCAAATGTATATCTTTCTCGCGTAAACATAATACTTTAGTACTTTAGTAGTTTAGTAGTAGTTTAGTCGTGCAGATTTGATTATTCACTGTTTTCATAAAGGTGCTATTATCTCAGTTTCCCTTTTCTATGGCTACTTTCTGCATAACTACGTTCAATTATAGTTTTCTATATGTTTCTAAATAATATAATGCCAAACATTAGGAAAAAACGCATACCCGAGAAAAGCCACTCAGTATAATTCCACTTGTAAAAGCATATTCTTTAAATTGATTTATTTGTCATTTATGTATGTTTTATTTTATTAACTTTATTTTTACACATATATATGCGCATTCGTTATTTTATTTTATTTTTTGTTTGCAATTTCTGAATTACCCACATTTCTCTATTTTTAAATGACTTTTGTTTTAATTCTTATAATGTACTTAATTAATAAATTCTATCACTCTGGAAACATTATATTGACTCTTAACAACTTTAGATTCTCTATGTAAAAAACTATTGTTTTTTTTCCAAACAATTAAAAACTAAGTACGCCGTTTAAATTCAAAGGCTTCACAACCACGTGGCTAAACTGCTAAGTTTTGCGGTGGGTAACAATAGTCTGAAATCATAAATTTAAACAAGCGTAAATTTGTGACGGAAAACTATGAACTATGAAATGAGGGTAGATCCGAGGGGTTAAGGTTGTTAAGAGTTCAACGATCTGCTATTACTGAATTCCCGGGGTAGTTTTCAAGGTTACGTGCTCTTTATTCAACCACCTTGAACCATTCACATTCACCCCTTTGAAGAAAAAACCTTAACCCAAAAAACGGCCTGTAGGGAAATAAACGACCACCTGTTTGCTTAAAAAAAAATAAGTGTACTTTTTTGATCTTTAAAAAAGACCAAACAAATCTTTTGAAATGGAAAGATTTCTTGTCTAAACATCAACAAAGTTTTTGACTTGTTTTTGGCTATTCTAAATGTACCGAGATAATAAAATATGAACTGTTTTTAATGTTTATTTTTAATTATTTATGTGACATCACAACGGGTACAATAACAATAATGTGCAATAATTACAATAATGTGAAAAACAGCCCAAAACACCCTGGCTTGGTAAAAGTCATGTTTTTTTTATTTTTTAGTTATTGCCAAAAAGTATTTTATTCCCTTCAAAAATGGCTCTACGGTATTAGGAAAACACCTCGTAGAAAACCACCTTTGGGTTATTATTTTATTTAGTAAGAGTTAAGCTTATCAAACTTCAGCGTAGCTCAAACACTGGGTTTGGAGATGGTGTTTTTGCTGTAGCCACTCTATCAGCGTAAAACTAATTGCCTGCCCACGTGAGCATCATCAGCAGTCTTAGTCAATTAAGATTAAAGTTTATCAATGAATGACAAGAATCTTATGCGGATTTCGAAGGTTAATGATCTAGGCATCACTTTTGTGAGTTCCCGGACATTTCATGATCAGATCGAAACAGTTTGTAGTAGTTCGTTAAAGATGTTAGAATTCGTCCTGCGTACTGCCATGGTTTTTGGTAATATACGAGTACTGAGAAATTTTTATAACTCGTTGGTGCGAAATAGACTTGGGAGTGGCTCGATGATTTGAAGACCGTGTGAGTTGAAGTACTCTCTTATGGTGGCAAAGGTTCAGAAGAAATTTCTTCGGTTTATCTACATGAGGGAGTGTGGATATTATCCATGGCTTTATCCCGCTCCTTCCTCCAGCGTATGCTTGGTTACAGCAATTTGAAGACAAGAAGGAATGTGTATTTAACTACGCATTTCTTTTGATTGTTGCGTGGTATTATTGACAACTCTGAAATTATGCGGAGCATTAGCTTTTATATTCCGAATAATTACCTTAGACAGCGCCAGCATAGATTGTTTCACATTTCAATATATAGGACAAACCTGCCAATGGTTATGCCTGTTGGAAGGGCTATCTCTTTGTTGAACAATATTACTTTGGACATGGACATTTTTCACATCTCTGAGGGAGTTTTTCGTTACAAGATTCTCTGACTTTTTAACATATTATTTTATGGATATTATGTATACCTATGTGTTATTTTATATATACCGTACCTTACATTTTTATTTTTATTATTTCTGTTTGTATGAATTAAGATATTACATTTTCAAAGGTACATACATATGAATAAATGAAAATACAATTTTAATTGAAATCACACTTTCCCGTTAACCAAATCCCCAATTTTTATACAAGATAGACAAAATGTAGTCTAAGTTGTCAATTTACGCACTTTTCTCCACATGATTTTCTTTTTCAGATTTTTTTCTGATAGCTATAGAGTCCAAATTTTATAGGATTCTGAATCAGTTTTACACACAGCACGGTATTATTCATACTCCCGGATAAATATTAATTTATAAATTAAGCCATTATTAAATCGAAAACAATTTGAGTATATCCTAATGTTTACAGACACGGCTCGCGTCCACTATTAAGGAAATATTAAGACTGATTATTGCAACAGATATGAAAAACACTTGTGAGGGGGGAATATGAAAGTCTAGCTATTTACAAGGCTTATGACTTTGGACATACATACTCAAAATATTGTTCATTAAAGGAACTGGTCTAAGAAACATGATAAATATTTAACAAGGTTTCAGATTTTTTACTTCACGAAAATCAAAACATATATTTATTTATTTTTTTAATATATTTTATTTATTTAATTTATTTAATTTATTTAATTTATTTAATTTATTTAATTTATTTAATTTATTTAATTTATTTAATTTATTTAATTTATTTAATTTATTTAATTTATTAAATTTATTTAATTTATTAAATTTATTTAATTTATTAAATTTATTTAACTTATTTAATTTATTTAATTTATTTAATTTATTTAATTTATTTAATTTATTTAATTTATTTAATTTATTAAATTTATTTAACTTATTTAATTTATTTAATTTATTTAATTTATTTAATTTATTTAATTTATTTAATTTATTTAATTTATTTAATTTATTTAATGTATTTAATTTATTTAATTTATTTAATTTATTTCATTTATTTAATTTATCTAATTTATTTAATTATTATTATTATTTTTTTTTTTTTTTATTTAATGCACAAAATACACAATTTTATCAAAGGGCACAACTAAAAAAAAATATATCCCGACTTGTTAGAAAATTCCGTGTTAAGTCGGGACTCTTCTATATATAAATCCAAAACATTTATTAACATATAGAACAATATACAAAATAATCAAAACAATATACAAAATAATAATAGAAAAATATAAATAATAAACATTTATACATTCCAAAAAATGGAATGCAGAAAAGTTATATAATAAAACATGGCTATATGTCATTAATAATTTATATTTATTTTATAATTCAATTCGGTAATTAATTGATGGTAAAAATAGTAACACATCTACATGTATGGGAATATGTAATTTAATAAACATAATAATAACAACATATGGAAATTCAAACAAAGGAAATTATAATGGACTCAGTATTAATGTAGATATTTTTAACTGCACGTTGCATTTGTACAGAAAAATTCTTCATGGAGTTGATTATTTGGGATAGTTGCTGAATGGTTTATGCCATGTATACATATGTTTCGCATGAAATGTATGTTTGTGTATGTTTTAGGTGTAGATGTATGTAGACATGTATATGTTTGCGTTCATATATGTCGCTCCTTAAATTCAAAGGGGCCACAAATCGAAATTTGACTTTTTTCATTAGACCCAATCAAAGTTTTTGACATGCAAATGACTTTTGTTTTTTCAATGTTTTAAATTTCATAAGGTGCGTTTTTAAAAACTGCATCTATCAAATTATAGAGTTTTGTGTTAACTATCACCCAAAGAGCGTCGGTGATGGCGGTTTCGCTCTGAAGTTAGCCAACAGAACACAAATATCAAAAGGGCTCTTGCGGGATTTGGGTCATTTATAATGCAAAATCCACGGGAGTCTTTTTCTTCTATTTATCGTATGGGGTCTTCTATAATTCAACGAAATATTTCAATTGAACGAAAGTAAATTGGACACTTAGGGGTTGAGTAGTTGTATGCAAAGTATGATATTTTTATCTTTAATAGAATGGGCCGAATTTTCATTCTCAGCGGAAAACCTAAATCTGACCGACATAAAATGTATATTTTCCTCGTTTTTTTATGACTAAATAAACATTTATTACCGGAAGACAAAATAACACCTAAGTTAAGGATACAATCTGTACGGAACAATTACATGAACCTAGTTTACTCAATAAATTACGTCAAAATAGTTCCATATTCCTTTTTTTATTCGAAGCACTTATATACTTTAATAGTCAAGGGCTTGCTTAAGTGATCAATAAACAAACAATATTACTAGCACTATTAAATTACTACAGAGATGGAGAACATTATAGAGAAGGAAATATGGAAGTCTAAGCATTGAGAGGCCTTATGATTGTTGGCCAGTCATTGGCTGGTTTAAATAGCCACTTTACATTCATCATTTTGCCTATCTAAAAAGTAGGCAAACACTTTGACTTATCCGAAAAATTGTTGATTAAACTAACTGTTGGCCTCGCGGTGTAATAGTCAGCGCGTCTGCTTACAAGAGAGGCAAGAGGTCTCGGGTTCGATCCCCGACATGGTTGATTTGAAATATTTATTTAAAAGGGTGTTTCCACACTAGAATGAATCGGGTTGTGGTCCTGTGGCTAGTGTATCTGTTCTCTACCCCAACTTGATTCCCATTTTCTAATAGTGAGTTATTTACAATTCGTTGAAATTGGCCCTCAAAATTCAATATTTGGGTAAATCATAAGAACGCAAATATTTTATTTTTTTTAATGAAAAAAAAAAGAAGATTTTACTTTTTTTAAAAAGAATAGTGCCTGGACTGTTACCTGAAGCGTAAGACTGATCATCTTACCTTCGTGTAACATTAAATACCTGCCTTCTAATAACAAAAAAAAAGATAAATCAAATATTTTATACACGCGTTCGTCTAATATTGATGTAAAAAGGTGAATTGAACAGGAATGTTCCGTTCTATAAAACGAAAAGTCATTGAAACAATAGGTATCATCTCTTTGTAACTACACAAGCGCATCTACCATCTTCCAGGAATCATCAAGCAATTAACATGGCGGTGGTATCCACCCACAAATATGTAATTATTTTGTTAACCATAATATTAAAAGAGTGCTTTATTTATTTAGATTTTTATTGCTTACTTCTTGGCTTCTTGACTTCTCAATCCAATGAAGTACATATTATGTACTTCTGGATAACTTTCTTTCAGCACAAAGATGCTAAGGCTACCAAATTTCAGAGAGCTCTTTCGGGCAGCTTTTCTTGTTTGACAACGAGCAAATTTTCCGTGCCTGTGGGCACCACCAAGGAGACTTATGTCCTCAGATGCGGTGTGCGGTATATGGTGGGCAAGCTACTTACTTCTTGGCACAAACACTTGACAAATTAATTACTTTGCTCTATGTTTACGTTTATTTTTGTTAATTTATTAATGTGATTTTAAGTTGCTGGAATTCTACTCCTCAATACGCTTTGTAGCTGCACGGTGACTTTTAATCTAGCTTCAATATACTTTTTTTTTGTTTTCATTGGTACACTAAACCAAACTGTCAATTTTAAAAATGTGCAAATGGGGACTAGATTTCTTACCGCCATGCACTCTGTAGCTACAAAACGAGCTTTAATCAAGCTCTTATATGTTATTATTGAAATATATCTTAATTGGAAACAAGAAACTAGAATCTAGAACTAGCCGAATCGTCCATGCGCTCTGTAGCTGCAAGACGTGTTGGGATATTTAATTATTGTGCCACGCTCTTGAGGGATTTTTTACAAAAATTACGCTTTATAAAATTATCCAATTATATAACCGTTTGACTGCCAGTACAAGTATTATTAAATATACCAGTTAAAAACCACATATGAAATAAATATTCAAGGTAACAAAAATACATAATATGGTAATACAATATAATATAGTATGTTGTCTTTGGTTTTGTCAATTTCTGTATATTGTCACTTCCTGTAAGATAATGGAGAATAATTTTGATATAAAATACACCTCACATTACAAAGTGTTTGTTATTTTCTTAATCTTATTCATTTAATGAATAGAACATGGTATCAGAAGTATAATTTCGTGATTCTGTCGTATTATTTCCTCACAAATTAGTATTGAATTCAGTGTTCTGTATAATTTTATTGAGGGAACAAATTCAACATGGTGGAGTATTAGGGATTTAGAATCAATTCACTATCGTTTGAAGGCAAATTTATAATTAGCATTTCATTGGAAAAAAAATTAAAGAATGTAACGTTTTCCTTGAAACATTTGGTATTGATTCTGAATCAGATATCAGAGAAATGTGTCCATGCTTCTTTCTTTTATAGATGCAAGGGGTATAGAAGTCTGTTTTATGTTTTCAATACAGATAGTATGGTGATACAATTTATATACACGTCAACCTTAAGAGATAATCGAGGTAAGCTAATTTGTGAAATCAGGTGTGATGATAATATTATCTAGAACATCACAAAAATAATTTTCAATAAGATGATAACCTCACCTCCACGTCAAAGTCAAGGTTTAACTTTATATAAGGCGAAAAATTCCCAGTTTATCACGTTTTCAAAACTTTACCACGACCACGCTGATAAAGTTATAACTTTTGAAATATATCAAAGCAAAAGTTCAAAAAATACGAAAACAGATCTTCGATTTCAAGCCTCATATCTTATTACATTTTGGAAGTTTTCAAGTTATACTTAAGTAGCCGGAAAGTTACTTGGTATCCTTGCGAAAGGTTTAGTATTCCATCCTTGTATCCTTAAAGTACACTCGGTTGTCCTCTTAACCAGGCGTCGGCAACCTTCGTTATCCGTGGATAAAAATTTGACCTTTTAAAATAAATTTGACGTTTCGTGTCTCCATCGTTCCTCAGCTCTAATCTTCCTTAATCTCTCCTCCTTTCCTTTTTCCTCTTTCCTCTTTTTTCCTTTTTCGCATTGAGTAATAGTTTTGATTTAAGGCAATTTATAAACAAATACGTTTATTTCTATTTTTATATACTTTCAGCTTTTTAATCTTTTTTTTTCTATTGAATATGTTCGGTAGCTTGAATAATAAAAATAAAACTTTTATTTTATTGGTTGGTTAGAAGAAATTGCCATTTGGCAATAAGCCCGCTAATGTACAAATAAGATTATGTACAAAAAGTTAAATAAATAAATAAAGGTCCCGATCATTGATACTTTTTCCCCAGCAATTATATTCCTAATACGCCTTCTCCCTTAACGGTTTTGCCTCCTCTCCACAGCTCCTTGCACGCTCGCCTTTGACATTGTCTTCATCTGTTGGATCCAGAGAGCTGTAGTCCTGCCTCTGTTTCTTCGTCCTGACAAACTGCCCGTGATTTAAATTTTCTCGAGATTTTTTGGTTCAAGTCTGGTTATGTATCCAAAGGACTGCAGAATACATTTCGGGTCACTGGTATTTTAATTTAAAAACAGTGATTTAGCGAAAATTCGGAAGATTATAGGTACCATAATTTGTTTTTAAAGTGATGTTGAATTTGCTGCACCAGTTTCTTCTGGTCAGATTTTTTCTTAACAAATTTTCCTCCGTTCTTGGTTGAATACAAGACACGCGTCTATATTATCATTGGCTAAGCTACCTTGTTTTTGATTTAAAAATAAATTACATGGGTGCAGGACAGAAAGAATAAATGTGAAAAATATGAAGAGTCGGCCTCCTGGTGTAGTGGTCAGCACATTTGCTTACCATGCAAGAGGTCTCGGGTTTGATTCCCTACACGATTGACATTGAATATTCATTGTAAAAAGTGTTTTTATAGAAGAATGTTTCATATTTCCTGCACTGGCACCTAAAGTGTTATACTGGTCTTCTTACCTTAATGTAACAAAAACGATCAAGTGACGCTGCTATTGGTGTACCAATGCAGTGCCCTATGCACCATTAGGCGGGGGGAAAAAATAATGATGATGTTAAAAATGAAAATTTTGAGATACAGTATTTTTAAATTTCCAAACCTCTTGACATTTTAATAAAAATGTAAATATAAAAGAATCTGCTTAATGTTAATAACTTGTGATGTTTTATCATATCAAAAACGGTTTTTATTAATATCAAAATACGGCTTTAGTTTAGTAAGTCAGGAGATAAAGATATCCCCTGTACGCATTATTTTCTTGTTCTTGGTTCTTGGAAAGTACAACCTCAATGTCAAATTTTATTGAATAGAAATGTAGATCATGAGATGAAAACACATAAAAATTGACATCCATTCTTTATATTCTGTGCCCTTCATCTTCATGACAGAATTTTTTTTCTCAGATTTTAGGCTGAAAAAACAAGTTGGTCTGAAAAATGTAGAGAACATACTTAAGTTATTTATTTTTCGCAGAGTTTGCAAGGTAAAAATAATTTATTTTCCTAGCAGACATCGGCTTTGGCCGACCGTTATATTTTTTATTTTTTTTAATCATTTATTATGAAACCATCACAGTCTAAATATTTCAAACATTAACATATGTGCATTCACAAAAACACAAAAATACATACATACATACGCGTATATTAAAAAAAAATATAATACTAATTTTTTTAAACTTTTTTATCTTTTTAAAACTTTTTTTAACTTAAGTTTTTTAATTTAACAATTTTTTATTCTTGTAATTTTTAACATTTGCACTCTCGTACTAGTTTTTTAATTTTTATTTTATTGATTATTTTATTGATATATTTAAGATTTTTTTATATTTTATGTAAACATTATTATATTGTGTTACCAAATTGTTTAAAGAGATAAATCCCTGCAAAAAAACTGCTCTTGCAGTTTGGCGGGAATTAAAAAAATTGTTTAAAAGAAAAAAAAATTTATGATAAAAAAAAATTCACAAAAAAAAAAAAATTAAAAAAATGTAATTTTTTAAACTTTTTATATTTTTGAATTTTTCTTTCCCAGATTGTATAATGTATATATCATTTTGAATTTATTTCCATACCTAGTAAAAATTTTATTTTGTTATTTTTAAATATTTTTTATACCCTTTTAATTTACAGTGTATCATAATTTTTATTTTGCTTTTGTAAATAATGTTATAGTTTAAAATATAAAAACGCCTTTAAATAAATATTGTTATCTGCATGTCCCTAAATGAGTTTTCATTAGGGAGTATTTTATATAAAATTATGAATAATATGTTTTTCAATTTAATAAAAAAAATAAATAAAAAAAAATAGCAACTAAAAATTTTGCTCTTGTAACGTCTCCATCGTAATTTCGAGATGTTTTTTAAAACAATATTTTATTTCGTTGAATAAATCTATCGTGCTAATATTTTTATTGTATGACGAACATACTCGATGAATTATTTTTTTTCCCAGATTCGATTGTTGATGACATAGTAAAAAAAAATACATGATAAATTAGACTAAAGTCTACCATTCAATCTGGCTATTATAAATTTTGTTAGTGGCAGTAGTTCAGCTTAACCAATTTCGTTATTTTAGATTTTATATTAATATACCTGTTCTTGATCAATTTTTCTATCTTTATTAGGAAAAATATTTTTCGTTTTATAATTAAAATGTTAAATATTTTTTTTTTGTACATTTTCAATTATTTTTGTATGCTAGATAAACTATAAATAGATTTCCATATAATTGAACCGAATCCAAGTAGACTGCGCACATACATGAAAAATACAATATCAATGAAAATGCTAGAGATACATGCTTGAAAGTTCAACCCTTCAGGCCTCGTGTAATCTTTTATCAGCCTTAAAGGTAACAGTTTTTGGCTCTTCGCGCCTCAGTTGATTAGGATCTCGGTCACCTAAAAGTATCGTCCCTTTGACCATTTTTTAGTTCGGAGTAATCTAAATGAAATATAGAATAATCTCCCACTCCAAATAATGCTACAAAAGCCACACAAAATTTACAAAAATATTTCATGTTTACGTAAAATATAGATTGGTAAGTTTTTTAAAGTAATTTAAAATGAAATATAATCTTAACAGACGAAAATGATCCTTGATCCTGATTATTTCAAGTATACATACTATGGATTTGCTGGAAGCTGTCAGCCGTGAAAAGAGAGCGATCTCTCTGATGTTCTTCGTTTTATAATGTGTAACAGCGCTTTCTGTTGACCGGTTTTGCATTCCACCAATATTCTATTTCAACTTCAAAGACACCTTTTCTTTATAGCACTGAGAGTGTTAATTGTTTAAGAAGAGCTTTTTAATTTCTCGGAGACATAATCAAATATCGCATATTATAAGGAGGGCTGAATTTTTGGGGGAAAGATTTGGGTTGAAAACTATTTGTTTTATCTTTTTTACGCATTTTAAAAATAATATTTGTCGGAAGAGGCAAAATAAGCAGTTCACAATGGAGTCCCGGTCCTGACCCTGATGTATAGGAGCAAAGTATGGACTTGGAAAAACAGGGATGAAAGTTGGCTGAATGCTGTCAAAATGCGATCTCTGAGGCAAATGTGTGGTAAAATTATGTACGATAGATGCACAAATGTTGTGATCCGTACATTATGTAAGGCTGAGATAAGCATTATCGACAAAATCAAGAAAGGAGCTCTGGGTTGGTTGAGACATGTAGAGTGAATGGACAGCGAAAGAACGGTTAAAAATATTTAAAATGCGAATCAACATCAACATGGATGCAGAAAAAGAGAAAGCCAACTCCAACAAACACTCGAAGATGGATATGTTAAAAGTCGAAATAATCGGCGGTCGTGCATGAGAAGATGAATAAATGTAGAGTAAGCGAGATCTGTATTCAAAGATAGATAGACGAGTCGTTCTTTTTTCTCTGCCTACTCTCACGGGGAAACGGCGTCATGGTTTGTTTGTTTAAAATATAAGTTGAATAAAACCCAGTCAATACAAAAAATCATTAAAGAAAATGGGTGTAAGACTGAATACAGAATTTTTATTATAATAATTATATTACTTTATTTACGGAACTCAAGTGGATTATCTCAATCTAAATAGACCAAATGGGTTATTAGGTGACCCGCGAGTCATACGTTGCCGACGCCTGCTCTAAACACCGCTCCTTTACTTCCAAGTCTCTGAGAAAAAGTAAAAGGTTTATTGAGCTACGGCTATTCATCAAACCACAGAATGGTTATTTCAAAATATTTTCATCCCCAACAAAAACGCCGAGAAGCTTTAAAAAGACTTTAAAGAGAGAACAGTAAAACTAATGGTAAAAGTCATACGTCATTCGAAAGAAAATGTTCTGTTTTACAAGAAATTGTATTTGCTTTTGGGTTACATATATTTTTTTATTTAATTTCAAAAATCTTAAAAACGGAATATTATGTAGACCAAAGTGAGACTTTTTGACTTCTACGCCTTGTTCTGTTCTCGTTCCAAATGGATCTAATTGTTAATATTTTATATATATTTATATGTTCGACACAGGACACTTATTTTTTATTTTATTTTATAAATTTTTCACGCCCCTAAGGCTTTTACATACATGAAAGTTATATAAAACATGAGTATATAAACAAAATTAAATTTAAAAAATACAATATAAAGCAACAAAAGATAGAACAGTGTTTAAAAGTAAAGCTGGTATAAAAAAAAAGATGAGTATATAAACAACTTAAATTTTAAAAAATACAATATAAAGTGATGAAATATAGAACTGTGTTTAGAAGTTAAGTTGGTTTTTTAAAAAAAAAGGTAAAGAAATGCAGTTAAATTGAAATGAAATATCCACCCTCATTCCAATATAACACCCACTCACCCACCCTCTCACTCACTTACACTCACACAAACACACTACTATGTATTGTACGTGTATTTAATGTATTTCTGTGGATATCTATCATTGGTTTTATTCTCTGTATATTTTATTTGTTATATTTTTGTTACATGTATCACTGTTGATATCCCCAATAAATAAAAAATAAATAAATAAAGCTGCTCGCGATATTTACGCAGTGTTGAGTAAAGATGCTATGATTTATTGACTAATTTGTTGTAAAATAATGAATGAGAATACATTATTGCTTATGTTCAAAGCATTAACTTGTGGTCAAACATTTAAATTGATGTTAGTAAATATTTGTATTTAACCACTTACCGATTTTTTTTTTTTATTTATTTACAATTTTAAAAAACCCGTTAGGGTAACATTAGAAATTTTATATTATCTAGTCATTTTATGTCTCGTCTAGTCTAGTTAGTTCAGTCATCATTTGCTTTTTCAGATTGATTTTAAATTTGTCTCCAGTAAAAGTTTTCAAGTAGTTAGGTAAGTCGTTGTAGTGTTTAAGTCCATTATGTAGTATTTTTGACTATCCTGTGTTTGTCTTTGCTTTTTCAATATGATAGTGTTGTTGTTGTCTGGTGTTATATTTGTGTATTTTTGGCTAATATTATGTCGTCGTCTTGTATGTTTCCCAGTGTTATTTTGTGCACAATTTTTAAGGTCTCAATTTTAGTCAAGTAGTTTTTGTCAAACTAGTGTGTTTTTTTGTACAGTTCAGTCGTAGAGGTCAGGTAGGGTAGGTTGTATGTTAGTAAAAGAATTTTATTTTGTTGTCTTTGTATTCTTGTTATGTCTGTCTTGTTACCAGTTCACCAGAAGGCGATCATATAACTCAATTTACTTTTGACATATGCTTCGTACATCATATTTTTTTCCTTTCTTGGTATAAAATCTTTAATTTTGTAGAAGAGACTATGTAGTGTTATGTCTACCGGTTTCGAGACGCATCCATCTCTTCGTCAGGACTATGCACACCAGCATGCCAATACTTACATACACTATCACCTTTACCGTCACCGTAGTATACATAGTATAACATGTTTGTGTGAGTGTCCGGACGAAGAGACGAGTAGGTACGTTTCGAAACTTGAAGATATAAGAAGTCGATTAGTGGTTAAATACTTATATTTACTAACATTAATACAATGTTTTGAGTTTGTCCAAATTTTTGTAGACAAGGACTGGATTCAACTCCCTGGGGAGCTGTTTATATTAACATATTACAACAGAGATGAAGAACATTTAAGATAAGGTAATATAGAAGTCTAGGCATCTACCGGGCTTATGACCTGTCAATATCCTTGTATACAAAAATTTGGACAAACTCAAAAAATTGTTGATAAATTCACCTGGTCCATGAAGAAGCATAGAAATCGAAAAAATACAATTTTCAGGCGTTGCCTGATATGTAGGTGAAATAATTCAATTTGATGAATCTCACCCGTATAAATAAAGGTTTCAGCTCTTTAACTTCACAAACATCAACAGATGAAAGAATTGAAGGAATATAGATGTTCAAATATGGGCAGAAGGGTGAAATGTATACGCTAAACAGTTCATGCCTTTGTAGGATTTTTTAGTTTAAGTGATAGTAAATTTCGTGTTTGTTACATTTATGTTATTTTTTTTATTTTTTTTATTTTTTTTATTTTATTTGGGAAATCAACTGTTTTACATCCATATTTATAGTAAGCAAACAGATAAAGTATACAAACTCAGAATTAATAACAGATTTCCACAAAGTATACGAAGTTAGTAAAGAAAATATATTACATATCAAATAAATACATATTATTTTTTACATATAAAAATGTTGTTTTCATGAATGTACTCTGAAGTATTTTTCAATAATCAAATAATTTTTTTATGTGTTTTTAAGAACAGTAAGTTATTGTAAATTGAGCGGGATTAGGAAACGGATGCTTGAAGAGAGGATAAGGAGGAGAAGGGAGATGTAAATTATTATAATGTCTACTAAGTTACATAATGCATTTTTAGTGTAAATTTTAATTCTGACAGAGTGATGTTTGTGTAAAGGCAAAATAAAATTTAATTAAATGGCAAAAAAAAATCTAATACCTAATCAATTAAAATAAATTAAAATACCACCTGATCGAGGCATAGAAGTGAACTCCCCTCTAAAGTTGTGCGACTTGGACAATGCAGAGGATGTAGTTCTTTTTGAAACGTATGTTGGTGATTTTCAGGAAATTGTTGACAAACTGCAAGAAAACTCAACTTGTCTGAGTCTTAATATTAATACCAAAAAGACTCAACAAATTCTTTCCTGGCCCTGATCAGCCTCTCTACAATAATGGACAGACGGTTGAGAAAGTTGACAGCTTTAAATACTTGGGAGTTTACATAACTGAGAATGGAGGCATGAACTCACAATCTGCATGGCAATTTTTTGACATAATGCGTGTTGTCTGAAACTCTAGTCTATATTCGATCAAAACGAAATGCCGATTATTCAACTCCAGTACCCATACATGGGTGCGAATTTTTGCACCTTACCAAGGCTCAAAACACCAAACTTCTGAGTTTTAAGAGTAAGTGCTTAAGAAGAATATTAGGTATGAGGTGGTTTGATTTTATAACTAACATTGAAGTCCGAGAACGGACGCAGCAGCCTTCCATAACTAGCGTATTGAAGATGCGACGGTGGACCTGGCTTAGACACGTGCTGCGCATGCCTCAGAAGAACCTATACCGATAAAAAAACCTGCGTGCTCACGCCGTCCCGGAAGGCCGTCGATGACGATCTTTCGACTTTATTCGGTGGAACTAAGGGGCGCTGGATTGCCGTGAGAGGAGACGAAAATGCTGGCTGGCGATGGGGTTTCCTAGAAGCAACTAGTTATGTCTTTATGTTTCACTTAGAAGTGGACGTGGAAAAGAAGAATAATAATTAATTAAAACAATATAAATAAAGTAGTTTGTAATTTGGAATATTATAACACTGCCGCTGCGTTTAGTTAATTTTGGATACTTAAAATCTGGGCAACGTAATAAATTATTATATGAAATTCCTAATCCTTTAGAAGCCAATCAAGACACGTTCTGTCTTGTTGTTTATGAAGTCGAAGAGTAATGATTCACGACTCGAACCACTTTTGTAAATATTGGATTTATCTGATGTTTATTTATTGACTGATTATGTCAATAAGTCACATTTGAATCAGAATGTTAAACGTTGGTTGTTGACAATATTACAAAGTAACATACATGAACATAGGTATGCTGACTAACTAACGCGTAAATACATATAAAGCTCGTGTTACATAGGCCAGAAAACGGTACGAGATCTTGAGCAAGATTTGACCGAATGATTTTGTATCGAATAATACAGATGTTGAAGAGTGGACAAAGTTTGAAGAATACCTCGTCTTAGATGAGGAAAATTTAAAAGTGGACTGTATTGTTAGGAAGGAAGGTTGCGCAACTCCTCTAACCTGCTGATGATGAGGCGTGATGAGTGCTGTAACCTGGCTGGTGAAACTGGCGGTCGTGAGACGCCGGCACAGCTCGTATGGAGCTGGCGGCTTAAAACGGCATAGGCACTTATTTATTTGAGCACTTCACTTGTTTGATGTTAGTTTAGTACTGATAATAGTATGTTTTTTCCGGCACTCACACGTAAAACTATAGTTACATGGAGTGCGCTAGGAAATAAAAAGGACAGGTTAGTAGGTATAGATTAGGATTAGAATTGGTCCAAACAACAAATATTGGGTGAAATATGTAATCAAATTTATGAAAATTAGAACTCGTCCTATTTTTCAACAGATCACACGCATCGTTGTTCTACGATTCACCTAACATCAGAGTGGTTTAATTATTTTCTTAACACTTCATGTTATAACTTCAAGTAAGTTCAAATATATTATATATCCTTTGGTACTTAGGTTTGTTATGTATATTGTTTTCCAATCTGGAATATAAAGCCTTTATAAAACCATTTCAAGATCAAATATAAAAGAAATTCAACGTGGCATTTTTTGCACTTCCGTCATTGTTCTACAATCAGGACGAATTAATATTAACCAAGATATGCGCGCGCAGCAAAATGTGCCCGCGGATTCTACGTCTGTAATTCTGTTAACCGTCAACTCTACTAATTCCTCTTCTACTTCTTCAGCCTTGATCTCTCCACTACTTACTGCTAGATAAATGCCTCTTTCTTTTCACTCCTTTCTACTTTTACTTTTTTCATCCATGTTCTACCGGCCTTCGAGGCAATGTTGTCAGCCCACCTTTTTGTGGTCTTCCAACTTCCAACACCTCCATTGTTTGCCCTTTAAATATCGACGCGTGTTTTTTGTCGCTTGTCACTTTATTTCTCGTAGGTCTTATTTGTTCACTTCATTTTTTCAGATCACCCAACACTGAATTTCAATAAGGTTCATTATCCATGTTATTTTGGAAAACTAATGTTGATCGTTGATCCTTGATCGCAGAGAAATTTATGGTTGGTTTTCAATAGTCGCGGCGTCATAAGATATCTCATTTTATCAACTCTGAAACTGCCCATTATATGCCAGTGTCAAAAATATCTACGTACTGCACATGGTTACACTCAATTTTCGATACTTGAAACAGCTTCGTGTAAAACGGCAAATAAAATGGCCCAAGATTTGGCACAATAATAATTTATTTTCTAAGAATCTGCACAAGATCTTGCGCAAGATCTTGACTTGATTTTTGACCAGTGTATAAAACACAATTATAGTTATTGGCATTTATTAAAATGAGAAATTTGTAATTAGAGATCGTTTTTCAGTTGTTAAAATAAAAACTGAAAAAAAGTCATTTATTGTCAAAACAAAGTTAACTTAAGAGTCTATTTTTCTAAATAAAAAAAGTGCTTTACGTTGATTCTAAACGAAAATTTTAAACTAATTATTCATAAATGGCACTTTTTACGTTTATTTAATATATAATATATTTATTTTATTTATTTTCGATTATTTAGGAAACATAGTACAGTTACAAAGTTTTATATTTTACACAGTTAGACTTAACTCTAATGAACAAGTGAAGTTTCCATATTATAAAGTAATTATTTGTTAGGTTATTAATGAAAGTACAAAAAAGAGAAAGAAAACAAAAACATAAACGGAAGTCATTTGAAAATTAAAATTTAAGTAGAAAAAAGTGATTTTGAAATTTGTAGTTTGTAGTTTGTAGTTAGTATTTACAAAAGGAAATAATATTAGAAATTAAGAAAATTTGCAAAAGTAATTAAAAGTTAAGAATTAAAATAAAGAATGAAAAACATGCTCAGATGTAAAAATAAAATAAAATAGTTATAACATTTTAAACAATGGAAAAACATAAATATACACATACATATTTTAAGAGAATACAAAGAAACGACGAGAAGAATCTTTAAGCGAAATATAAGACAATAAATTTAAGTCAATTTAAAAAACAGCTTCAAAATAAATTGCACATTATATTAAGAGCAGCAATATATTGATTTTATAAACACATATAATATATGTAATTAAAAGTACTTTAAAAGTATAAAAACATGTCAATGCAGCAGAGAAAAAAGAAAGTATAACAGGTAGAGCAAGTAATCTTTAATATTTGAAAAAGCAATACAAGGAGAAGATTTTAAACCAAGAGTAGTCGATAAAATTTCATTAAAGCGATTTTAGTAGTAATACAAATATAAGAAGAGATATTTGATTTAAAATAATAATATTAATGCATGAAATGTGAAGTAATGTAAGAGAAAAGGGGATCAACAGGAGTTTTATTCAAAAGTTTTCAGCAAACTACTTTTAAATAATTATAATCCTGTATGATAGATGTCTATATGGTCAAAAAAGCTGTTAAAGGTGGAACACGATTTATTTTTCGTTTTGTACATTATTTTGTGAAAAGAACCTAAATTATGTTGTTATGGTATTTGTTACAATCAAAATAGTGTAAAGTTTCCGCAAACCAAATTTTGTAAAATTTATACTGAAATTAAACGTAAAATAGGCATTTTTCTATAAAAAAAAGAAAAGCTTTGAATAATTAGTTTTATATTTTCGTTTAGAATCACCTGAAAAGCGTCCCGGAAAACAGATTAGAAGTTCCTTGAGTTTTTAAAGCGTAATAATTTATAATTTTTACAATGAGCTGTTAAAGTATTTTACTTCCCATGAAAAGTTTATCATATTGCGAAATTTTATACCTTTTTAATTAAGTCTAAATGCACGTTTTACAAAACATGTGTTTAACCCTAGATCACTAACCATTCGTCTAATAAATTTCAAGCACCCCGCGCTTTTACTGTTTCGGTAAGATCCTCCGCCCGCCGTCCCGCCGTCCCGCCCACTTCTAGTACCTTCCTAAACAGTGAAATTATTCACCCGCACGCATTGATCGCTGACGCAAGCTAATTAGATAGGGATATATCTCGTAATCGTCGTCTGACAAGCGAAAGGTTAGTAGCTCTGTAATTTTTTTATCCATATATATTCTATCACTTCTTCACAATATTTTAAATATTCTCACTTCGCCTGTTTATCTGAGAGAGCTCATCCAACCTCTTTCACAACACGGACTATCTCTTCGTTCTTGTAACGACAGAACCCTTTTACTACCCTGTCATCGCAGTAGTAGGCGCTCGATTGTGGAATAATCTACCCACTAATGTTAGAGACGCTCCTTCTTTATTTACATTTAAGTCAAGATTGAAATGTCACTACCTAAATATTTAAATAGTTCCTTTATCCTTCTTCTTTCCTTCCCATCCCCTCTCCTCTCTTCATAGTATAGTGTAAATTTAAAAAAAATAAATTATTTTGTCAATCTTGGTTTTCAATTTTTGTATAAAAGATTCAATATGTCCATGTACTTGTAATTTTCTCAAATTGAAGGGGTTTGGATAGGTAGGAAGAAATTGCTTTAAGGCAATATGCCCGCTCTTATAAATATTATATATGTATATAAAGTGTTAAATAAATAAGAAATTATAATAGATTATATAGAATACATAAAAGTCAAGATTGAAATGTCACTATCTTAACATTTGAATCTTATAATTGTTCCTTTATCCTTCTTCTTTCCTTCCCATCCCCTCTCCTCTCTTCATAGTGTAGTGTTATTTTTTTTTAGATATTTTTTTTTTATTTTGTTAATCTTTGTTTTTAATTTTTTTATAAAATTGTAAGATTCAATATGTCCGTGTATTTATAATTTTCTCAAACTGAACGGTTTGGGTAGGTAGGAAGAAATTGCCTTAAGGCAATATGCCCGCCCTTATATGTATACATATTGTATATGTATATAAAGTGTCAAATAAAATAAATATATAAATATTTATAAGCATGATTTACATATTTATTTAATCGTAGATTACCAAGAAGGCAGAAGTCTAGTCAACTAACGAGTAGAACTATCGAGTAATAGAAAAATTTGCATCTATTGCCGTGCCAAAAACGTAATGACAAAATACTTCTCCAAGGGATGCAAAAGAGCCATTTGTGGCAAACACACTATTTCTTTGTACAGTAGCTGTACCGTGTAGGTTAATTTGAAATTTATTTCAACAGTTTGATAGCCTAAAAATTGATATTGCCATGTAAGATATATAAATTATAAGATACGCTTTAACCTCATGGGCTTTTTTCAGTAATACAAACATAAACAGTGTTTAGAATTTACAAAATTCAATGATCACATTATTGATTGAAAAAAAATTGTACTGTCGGTGACAATATATTTCAATATTCTTATTGTATATATATTTTATACTTTTTATTGTGGTCCAAGCTGATTTCTCAGCATGCGTCTCTATTTGAATATAGAAAAAAATTGGAGCATGTATATAATACTCGGTTCACTAGTTTAGATGGACTAGCTCTCCCTAAATTCAATAATAAATACGGGAAAAGAACACTCAAGTACAATACACCAAAAATGTAGAATATGCTCCCATTAAATATAAAAAAATCAAAAAAACTTATCTGGCTCAAGAGAAAGACATCTGCTGGCTTTAGGATCTTAAATCTGGCTTTTAGGACGTGGTTTTAATAATGAATATTTTTTTGTGTTTTTCTTTTTTATCTGGACAATTTTTTATTTTTTTTGGTGTACATAGGAATATATATTTTTCTTTTTTTTCTATAGTAATAAGAGTTTTTATATGTTTATAGAATTTAGAAGATAAGATTATGTATATAAATTCGAATTTACCTATAAGCGCTTGCTGACGAACTACATTTTATGCAGTTCAGTAGAACTTGATAATTTATATGTTCATTTTTGTATGCTTTTAATAAATAAATAAACTAAAAGGTTACTTTATTAAAAAGTTAAGACTGATTTTGTCAATATTGAGGTTCTGTTTAGTAGTCTGACTGACAAAATTTAAGTTACCCCGTTATTCGAGTATAAGGTTAGTGAGCTAAGATTAAGCAGTTTATCGAGAAATAAAAAAAATAATTGATAATGATTATAATTATGAATGAAGTATTAACCATACAAATCGAAAAAAGTAAAGTAAAAGAAAAAACTTTTGCAATATTTATGGATAATTCATTTCGAATACACATTAATAAGAAATTTCTTACCAGCAATAAGGAACTTACTGCATGAACAAAACCTTTTCTGTGATTGAGATAAGCATCAAGTTATTAATTATGATGATTTATCTGCTTCTGTAGCGAAACGATAACTTGATTTCTATGTAAAAGCAAACGAATATACAAGTTACAAAAAAGTTATTTGTGAAATCGGCATTTTACACGTAATTCGCAACATATTAAAAAAATCGCAATACAGCGATAAAAAAAATCTTAATCTTTTTCAACAATGTTTTGAGTATGTCAAAATGTTTACAGACAGGCTAGGTTTCCTCCCTAGGGAGTTATTAAGATCTCAATTTATTGCAACAATGAGGGAAAATATTTTTGAGACGGGAATATGAAAGGAAAAATTCTTGTGCGTTTTCTTATTTTTCGGATTTACATTTAATGCTTTTAATGCCCTTTTCGTCGTCAGAGCAACCTAAGTATATACCAGTGGTGAATGGTGATTTTATTTACAGGTAAGTAATAAAAAAATATCATAAATTTGTACCTACATAGGAGGTACATAAAATAATGTAAGTAATATGTACTATAAATTGATATTTTTTACATTTTTTTATTTTTTTTACATTTTTTTTTGCACCACAACAGGCCAGGTGGCCTAATTACAGTGGTGAATTACATCACAGAGCACCCAGGCTTGAGAAAAATCACATTTTTTGAATTTTTTTTTGTGTTCTCACCGGGAATCGAACCCGGAACCTTCCGTGCGTGAGTCAAGCGTCTTGACCACTACACCACGGAGGCCGCCATTTTTCTGTGGTTCTGTGTGATTCAACAACTCTCATCGATGAAATCAACTCAAACGATGTAACTTCGTGATATATTATATTTTATAGATATATTATCCATTTCTTTAATATATAATTCATAAAAAATAAATTTAAAAAAACCACTATGAATTCAGTCGATATTAGTTATTCAATTGAAATGTCAACTGGCCGCATTGTTCTGGTAATTAAAAGTTCTAAAAACGACCGCGTGGAGTGCTGTATGTCCTGCAATATGACGCATGAAAGTAATTATGGTCTTATGTCAAAAGTACCATCTCAAAGAAAAATAGTTCTTAAGAAACAATGTTTGAAATACTTTTTTCCAAATCAAAAATCTTCAAATAATTTGTGTAATCTGTAAGTTTAATTTAGGAGAAAAAACCCGCACTGGGGTTAATACATTCAAAATAAAGTATACTTATTTGTATGAAAAATAAGCTGCAATAATCGGCTAGTTTCTTGGCTCACCGCAGGCGCTGGGCGCGCTTTATTAAATTTTATATTTATATTAGGATAAAAATACAAACGGTGGAAATGATTTCAATAAATTTGAATGATTTATTTGTTTTTCTGTAAACAAGGTTACAATAAAACATTATTATAGTTAGTCGAATATTATGGTAAGCTGCGCATAATCGCTTCTATACACGGTTCGCCCCTGGTATATACAGTCAATTTGTCTGTCACCATCAATCAAAGTTTCCCAATTCTGACGGCGATAGGGTATGTTAGTTCATTAGCTTGTTAGTAAACTGGAAGAAACAAGTCCAATCGGGAAAACCAGAACCGTCATCACCCCTCCACCGGTTAAATAATTCAAACCTATTAATCTCAAAAAAAAGGAAATCGTTGTTCATAAATTCGCTTTTTTTACTATCACCCTATTCGAGACGAAAATCTAGCATCAACCAATTTAAAATCTGGCATCATCTTAGTCAAAACCTATCAACTAATCTATCAACCGACCTATCAACAAACCTAACAACCAACCTTATTAACCAAACGCAATATAAAACCCAATCCCACATACTAGGACGGCGTCTTCAATAACCCACCACGGCGGCGAAGGAGCAGCCCAGCCCGACCTCCGACCGATACACGCCTCCCAGCCCTACTTGTTAGTGTATTAGTTGATAAACCCTCTTCCCTTTTACGGAAATAGACAACACATGACTTGAGTTCGGTTCTACATTGCCGCTATGAAAATCTTTCTATTTAAAATCCCGTTAGAGCCAAAAAAAAACATGTGCATTTAGATTCCTCAAAAGACATCTCACTTTTCCGCCCACGCCGATAAAAGTCAACATATGGAAGAGTTTAGAAAATGAGGATGTTCAAACATGTGCAGAATGGTAAATGTTACACAGTGTATAAAGTGTTAATGTGATGAAGAAGTTCCAGGGGCGAAGCACCCACCTGAACGTTCCCATCCACCGACCAGATGAGCCAAGTAAAACATGAGACCATTAAAACCTTTAAAGCATTTAGATTCCTCAAAGAACATCCCACTTTTCCGCCCATGCGGATAAAAGTCAACAGATGAAAGAGCTTAGAAAATGAGGATGTTCAAACGTGTGCAGAATGGTGAATATTGCACAGCATGTAAATTGTCAGGGTGATGAAGAAGTTCCAGGGGGCAAAGCACCCACCTGGACTTTCCCATCCACCGAATAGATGAGCCAAGTAAAGCATAAGACCATTAAAACCTTTTACCAAAGCAAATCCCCTTCATCCCACGTGACCTATGCACCACACGAATCCTTGAATAAAATTCATTTTTCTACAATGTTTTAAGTATGTCCAAATGCTTGCAGACTGGCTGGATTTTCTCCTTAGGGAGTTGTTCATATTTAAATTTGTTGCAACAGAGAGGGAAAACATTTTTCAGTCTGCAAGCATTTGCACATACTCAAAACATTGTTGAATTAACTACCTGGTAAAAGAAGAAGTATATCCAGTCCCAGTATAGATGGAACATCGATTAAACCATTTAGTATGCCGAACATATATATGGAATCAATATTAGTTTGACGTTTTTGTAGACTAGAAATATTTTACATTGACTATATCAGCATAAGAATAATTACCTCTCTCTAGTCCAATCATCTACGCTTCTTTTCGAAGCAAGCGATATTGGACTGATTTAATGTGATTTATGCGATTGACATAGAATGGAGACCAGACCTCGGAGGCATATTCAAGAAAAGGAAGATAATTGTTCGCGGTCTGGCAACATAATGCGGCCACTTCACGCATGCGTGCAGGCAGGATATCGTGCAGGTAGGGTAGGGGGGGTAGTTGGAAAACTTTTGGACACAGTGCGATATATGCAAACTTGGTTCTATAGTTTCTATGATATAAATTGATATTGAGGAGAGCTACTAAGTATTAAATGTAAATAGTATAAACAATGGACATCATAACTAATATAATGTTTTACTGCGTCTGTTTTTTTTTTTTGGTCAGACTAAGAAATTGCTAATGGAAATAAGTCCAACCATGCATACCATTATTTTTTTTTGTATTTAACACATTGTATATAATAGATTGGATAATAAAGATTTTTATTATAATTATTTACAGTCGACAATGATATAATACCTTTTTTTTTTAAATACAGTTTAAAGACAGACCAGCAAAGTTTCTAAATAAAAATCATAGATATTATTAAATTGTGTTACAACAAAAGGATATGTTTATGTGTATTTGTATGAGAGTAAATGTAGAGGAGTGTTAGTGTGGGAGTAAGTGTTCAGGTGTGTGCATCATTAAATAGTAAGTGGGATCGTATCACAGCCAGAAATAATAAGTTTTTTTTTTTTTTTTTATAAATTAAGAGGCATGTAAAATATATCAATAGATGAAAAAAAAAACATTATTATTAAAGCAAGAACGATAGAGGAAAGAGTGTTGTGCATAGTTAGTGCTACAGACTGGAAGATGGAATAAATACTTATTATCATATGAATGTACAAGAAGCAAGGTCTTTATGCAGAGACAGAGTGATATGGCATTCTATCCTTGACGAAAAAACGGCGTTCTGGTTTGTTTTGCTTTTGTTTTTTGATTTACGTACAATTTTCGGTAACATTAGAAAAAACGCCACATACAAAAAGACAAAACGAAAATTGCTTCTAGAATCGTGAAATTTTAGTAGAAAATTATTAGTTTATACAGATTTAAACTGACTCGAACGTGTTAATGTTGTCTTTATCTTTTCAGTCATTACAATAACGAAAACTTTCGGCTTAATGAAATATTTTTTAAGCGTCTAAATGGGTCAAGGGGATGAAACAAAAGAGGCGGTTAAGGAAATAATATGAGATGCGGCAAAAAAGGACGGTTGGTGTAAAAAATAAAGTCTCGAATCTTCTGAAAGGACTCGGAGAAATATGTGTCAGTAGATTCTTGTTTTGCTCCATCGCATCGTCTTCTTGACACTAATACAACTGAGGATTTATGGAAATTAATGAATCTTTCTTAGCTGAGATCTATTACTCAAACCGTTCATCGGCGGATTGACTAATGCTCAAATATTATATCAACATACTACAACTGAGACATGGAACATTTATAAGAAGGGATATGAAAGGCTACAGGACTATTGACCTGCCATTAGCTGGTTCATACATTGGCAGAATGGTGAATGTTACATAGTATTTCTTATTTATTTAACACTTTATATACAGATACAATATATATACATTGGGGTGTACCAGAAAAATTTAAGTTTTATTTTTTCAATGCATACCCCCTAATTTTATTTGAATGATGTCAAAACACTTATAAATAAAATTTCACGTAAATTTAATCACGGCCACCCGTGTCGACTTGCATCGGAACTTGTCAGAACTTACATAGTACAGCGCGCGCGAACTAAGTGTTAATGTGCTTGTTATATCGTGTTTGTTTTTATTAGTGAACGCATTGTTTTCGTTTTGTCAACATGTCTGCGGAGTTACGCAGTTCTAAAAAGGAAATATTTTTGGTTGGGGATATAAAACATCAAATTACAGGTTCTAAACTTCCCTCTAATGGACAAGTGCTGGCGGTTTTATTTTATAATATTCGCAAAGTCAATTTAAGCGTTAATGAAAGTGCAAATCTTACTATTCGTGAGTGCATTATTTATTAGGAAAAGGCACGTATACCGACTAAATCTTTACCTAACTGTGTTAAGAAACTTGTAGCCTTATACCAAAATTGGAGAGAAATTTGCAAAAAGATCCAAACAAAACTCAAGATGTGTTTGAGCAGCGTCGACAAGAGTTTGTTACAAATACAAAAAAAATGTGTGATATTGCACATGCCGATGCGCTTAAATTAATAATAATAAATGAATATAAGATTTTCTTACAAAAACAGATAGAGCCAGGACGACCCGGTCATTTAGGTGGAGTGGACAAAAAATTGACAGAAAAGGGGAAAAGGCGAGTCTTAGAAATATCCAGGAGCAAAAGCGGCTGGCCACTTATTTGGCATCCATAACACCCTTTACGTCTTTTTGTGAGCCATCACAAGAAAATTCATCTTCTGATTCTGAAGTAACGGACTTACAAGAAGATTTGTCCATTCCAATTGAGAGGAAACAGCCCGATACTATTAAAACTTCTGTGAAGAAAAATTTCGTTACTCCGGAACTGGTGGCGGCATTAGACAGGTGTCAATTAAGTATGAGAGATTCTGTCTTTATAATTAAAGCAACTATTGAAGCACTTGGCCACAACACTGACGAATTTTCTATAAGCAAGTCCTCCATCCATAGAATTCGTACAGAAAAGCGAAAACAGCGCGCAGACGCTATAAAACTTAATTTTCAAAACGATGTACCAGATACTGTAACTGTCCACTGAGATGGAAAACTGTTGCTGGCTTTAGATGTACGCAAATTTAAAGAGAAACGTCTACCAATTGTTATTTCATACTATAATAAAGAACAACTTATTGCTGTGCCAAAATTAGAAAACTCATCGGGAAGCGAACAGGCACAAGCAGTTTGGAATGCTATTGTTGACTGAAATCTTGAAGATAAAGCACAGATCCTCTGTTGTGACACTTCTGCTTCTAACACAAGCCAAATTAATGGTGCATGTGTGCTTCTCGAACAGAAATTGAACAGAGAAATGTTGATTTTTGCTTGCCGCCATCACATCTACGAATTGGTACTAAAAGCTGTGTTCGAGGCCAAAATCAGCCAAGTCACTACAAGTCCCGATATCCCTTTATTCAAAAGTTTTCGATCAAACCAGAAAAATATCGATGTAGAGAAGATACAAAGTCACAAAGAAACGCTATTACGTCTGAACGATTCTAAAATTGATGAACTTTTAGAGTATTACAGAACTGAATTGACCAAAGAAATTGTAAGAAATAACTATCGAGAGTTAATAGAGCTCTGCATAATATTTCTTGGCGGAGATAAAGTTAATGAATTTAAAATTCGGCCTCCAGGCGCCATGGACCAAACAAAATGGATGGCGAGAGCTATTTATTCATTAAAAATATCGTTGTTTGGCTCTCAATTCAAAATGTCAAATAAGGACAAAACAGCTCTATTAGACGTCTGCCTGTTTATTGTGACATCCTATATCAAGCCTTGGCTGCAATACCAATACCAGGATTTGTGCTTTTTGAAAGCTGTGAAGGCATACAAAATGGTCGACAAAACTATATCAAAAGCGGCTTTACAGAAGTTTTGCCAGCATTTGTTGTATTTAGCAGACAAAGTGTCTATCTTGTCTTTATTTGATGATGATATTAACCAAGAAAGTAAGGTAAAAATAGTTGCTAGTTTGGCCAAAGAAAATCCATCGGTCCACAATAAATGTTGCATTCTATCGAGAGAAAAACTTAGCGGGCCTCTTTTTGAAAAAAACATCGATGACTTTGTTTCCAAGAACAGCAGATCCTTTTTCAGGCGACTCAAAATTGATGACAGTTTTCTCATGGAGTGTCCTAGTTCGTGGCCTGCTAATGCTTCGTTTCAACACGCTAAAATGAAGGTCTGCACCTGACTGCTCACTGAAAGCAGTTAATGATACGGCTGAAAGAGCTGTTAAATTGATGCAAGACTTTCATGGCTTAATCAGAGTGGATGAGGAACAAAAACAATATTTATTACGTTGTACAAGAACACAGAAAAGTATATCCTGACTGTAAAAAAACAAACCTTAAAAAGAAAATTTAATTAATAATGTCCTTGAAATAACTAATATGTATAATACATAATAAATATGATACAATATTCAAAGTACCATTGTTTTATTTACAAAATAAATGTTTAAGTTGAGATATTCCCCTATGGTTTCCATACAAACTTTTATATTCAAAGTTTGACATCAAGTCGGCACGGGTTATCGCTATCCGATTTCAATCATATTTTTTATTTTAGTTATTAAGGTCAAATGGAACAAAATAAGATGGTATGCGTGTCTCAATCTGTAAAAAAACAATTGCCCTTATAGTCTGGGACACCCTAATATACATATACAATATAAATACATATAAGAGCGGGCATATGGCTTTAAGGCAATTTCTTCCTACCTACCCAAACCGTTCAGTTTGAGAAAATTACAAGTACATGGACATATTGAATCTTAAAATTTTTTACAAAAATTAAAAACCAAGATTGACAAAATAAAAATTAATACTGTACTATGAAGAGCGGAGAGGGGATGGGGAGGAAAGAAGAGGGATAAAGGAACAATTTAAATATTTAGATCTTTACTTAAATGTAAATAATGAAGGGGCGCCTCTAACATTAGTGGGTAGATTATTCCACAATCGAACGGCTACTACTGTGAAAGAGGAGGCAAGAAAATTAGAGCGATGACAGGGTATTAAAAGGGTTCTCTCGTTACTAAAACGAAGAGATAGTCCGTGTTGTGAAAGAGGTTGGAAGAGCTCTCTCAAATAAACAGGCGAAGTTGGATTATTTAAAATATTGTGAAGAAATGATAGAATGTGAATGTTTCTTCTATGCCTGATACTGAGCCAGTGTAGTTGCGTGCGATATTCGGTTACGTGGTAAAATTTGCGAAGGTCAAAGATATAACGAATACAAATATTCTGCAATCGTTCTAACTTATCGAGTAATTCAGAGTTTGTATGTTAGTATGTCTTTATCCTTCCACTTATCTCTTACTTGGCAAGGTAAAAAATATTTTGTTGCACATTTGATGGTCGTAAAGGATTCGGTATCCATTGTATGCATATATATGCATTGTATTATCAGCGCTATGATTTCTTTAAGTTTTTTAATTCTGAAATTACTCCGCGTGTGACGTCTCAAGTTCTTTTCCGCTTCTTCTCGGTCAGTTCTGCCGATTGGTTCTTTGACTATTAGTAAACTGGAAATCGTCCAAAACTCTCTTATCATTGGTTAAGTCATATGAACAAGTGACGTTTCTCAAAGTGTTCCATTATTATTAAAATATTTTTTGATGTTTTTTTCCTACATTTTGAAGAAACTTTGCCTAATAATTAGATGCTCTAATGTTTACCGCGCCTTAAAAAACATTTTTTGTTTCCAATATCCCGCAAAACTTAAGTTCTTCAATGTGACAATGCCGGTAAGAATGAAAAATTTGGTAAAGCAGTTTTAATTGAATGCAGTTTTATTCTTGTATTAGTTCTTGAGAAAAAATTAAATATTTTATTAGTTGATTCGAAAAAATTAGTTATGTCGTTCAAAGTGGTTGAAACTTCGCCACACAACTGAATGCTCTAATTTTTACGGCGAAAATATTTTTTACAACTGATTTCCCGTGGCACTAAATATCCTCATATAACAATAATAATAATATTATTAATTATAAAACAGCCTTTTTTTGACGACATTTTTTTTCTACCGGCCAGTTTAGAAGCTTCACAAACTTTTTTATCAAAATATAATTTTCTAATGAATCTTATCCCGTTTTATTTTAGCAGTATCTACTAATTCTATCTACTAATAATTCAAGTATTTTTGTCATGTTCTTTTTGTTGAGATGGGAGGTGTGGGGGAAGACGGATTATATCTTTAAAACTAGACCGGAGCGGCCGAAAGTTTTGAAACCGGTCGGTAGGAAAAAATATAAATAAATTATTAAAAACAATATTTTTATTATTATTAAAATGAACAACGAGAAAGTCAGTGCTTCAATAAGTTTTATCCTCGTACAACCTTAACTATTTAGATGGCATAAATACAACCTATTATTTGTCTGTAAACATTATTTTGTGTTTTAAAAGCAAATCTCCATTGCAAACGCCCTCTGCCTGTTTAATGTATAAAATAAACGCGTAAGGGCTGTTTTATTTATCAACTTGAATATGCTCTCAAATTTGGTGATTATCTATAAAGTCCAAATTATGTTCGCCATTATTCGAGTATGGATGAGACCGCAAAACGATGCGGACAAGGTAATTTATTTTGCATAACAAATCGGTATACGTATATAAGCAACTAATCAAATAACAAACACCGTGTTTAACTTCGTCTTTGTCAAGTTAATTGATATAATTAATTAGACGATTATCCGTACATTGTGTACAGCCGAGATAAGCATTATCGACAAAATCAAGAAATGAGCTCTGCGTTGGTTTGGACATGTGAAACGAATGGACAGCGAAAGAACGGCTAAAAATATTTACATTGCGAATGTTGATGGATGCAGAAATAGAGGAAGACCGAGAAAAACATGGCACCGAATCCAACAAATACTTAGAGATGAACATGTCAAAAGTCGAAATAATCAGCGCGCGTGCATGATAGGATTATTACTGTACAGGAAGCGAGATCTGTATGCAAAAGTAGAACGATGTGGGGTTCTATCCTATCTCGCTACTCTTACGAGGAAACGGCGCGACTGTTTGTTCGTCATTTGTTTATTTAATGATTTTAATTTTAAAACTCAAAATTAAAATTTATACCCAATGGTTCTGGATCACGACTTTTAAAAAATATTTTTTTATGAAATATTTTTAATTTAGTGAAATCTTTACACAGCATGAAATACCCAGTTATGATGTATTGACCGCTTAAAACTATGGCTGTTTTTATTATTTCGGATATTTTTAATATAGCCACAATTGTAAAAATTGCCTTAAGAAGAAATAATGTGGCTGTTTGTTAATTGAATTTTGGAGACCCTCATTACTTCTTACGATGTATTCTGCTAAGTTTTTTTCGATGCCTTTTACTACGTTTTTTCTATGTTTTTTACTATGTTTTTTAAGTACAGTTTTGACATTGTTTTTTGTTGCTACGTTTACTACCCTTTTCAAAAAATATTGTTATTAACTTGATTTTTCTTTGTATTGATTATTAATTTTATCACTTAAATTTTAATTTACAATTCTTTCATATTTTTTAAAAATTGAACGTCAATTTCTTGATCTCGATTCTACAAAAATGGATTTTTCTTAATTCTTAGATAAAAAAATTCTAAATGTTTAGTACATGTTTAATAATGCAAAGTATTATTTTTATGGGAAAAATTCGTTTTACCGAAACTAATCCCCCTTAATTTATGTAAATCGTATTTATACGCATTCTACAAAATATGTAATCTTTTACTCTTAAATTTGGAAACGGATAAGTACTTCCTCTTTCAATAAATTATATAATGTTTGTTTTGTCTGATACCAGCGAGTAATTTATGAAAGCGAATGAAATACATATTTGAAAATAAAATATTAAATCCCGAAGCCGGGGCTCTTCTAGTATGGAAGGGGTCTTCTAAATCGTATTCATTATTTCCATTAATAAAAAAAACACGAATTCAAGCCTACATTTATAACCACAAGGTCGTTCCAAAAAGTTTGTGGGCAGAAAACGAACAATTTCAGAATTTTAAATAATTTATGCCTGAAAATTTAATAAAATTTCTTTTTTGGGTAAGTAATAGTAACACCAATTTTATTCTACAAAATTGTTTCGTATTTCAAATCACAAGTTGAGTTTTTAAGCGTTCAAATTTCTCATCCTTTTTAGGGTAAACGGATGTTTTAACGATAGAGGATAGTAATTTGTAATGTAGCCTTCATCTTTTCTCTGCTCCTCTATCCCGGTTCATTCATAGCGGGCTTTCTTGTACGCACGCCCCGGGTCCTTCTGCCCCGGATTGTCATAACGGGAGTCCGCTCCGACCCCTGGGTTTAGTTAAGATCTTAGGTGCTCTTCTTACTGAACATTAGGGTGGGCCAATATTTTTTTTTCCGAATTTAGAATCGAAAGGGGTCTAAAAAGTTTCCTTTTGGATTACTCGAAAAAATATTTTGTACTACTTTTGGCCCTCAACCACAGCTTGAAGTTTTCGAAAAAGTCAATTTTTTGCGCTAAACCGGCTGTCATTTCGTATTTAAGTAAGAAAATCAGTCTAATTAAATTTTATAATCTGCATCAAGTCTTATTATATAAGCATCAAACGGCGTGGGTTGCACTTTGTTTGGTAATAAATGGGTAACATTGTTTTAATGTGCCATTGTTTTCGTCAATATTCGTCAGGCGCTCAACGGAATCAGTTCCGCGGAGTGTAAACTTTTTGCGTTTCGGTAGTTTTAAAACGTGTTTGAATTTGTAATGTGATTAAGTTATATCTTTACGAACAAAAAATAATTTTATCAATATAGATAATTAAAAAATGTTCAGACAGTTATAAACTTCAAACTTCTGTTGAGGGCCAAAAGTATTATGGAATATTTTTTTTAATATTTTCTACGTTCAATGCGATCCAAAAGGCAACTTTTTAGACCCCTTTCACTGGAAGTACAAACGTGATTTGTAAAGTTTTTCTGTATGTTAATAGAAATTAAGAGTTAGCCTGTAGATAAACTTTATTTTTTTTAAATTAAGAACTTGTATAATGTACAGCGCCCTTGAAGTGATTACTCACGAAAACAGCACTACAAAAAATGTCCTAATTTATTATTATTACTTTCGCATTTACGAGTTCTGTTGTTTGCTGATGATCTTAAATAGTTTTTGGAGATTCCCACTTTGGATGATTACCGCCTACTCCAGTCTGATATAAATAATATATTTAATTGGGGAACAAGAACCAACTAAATTTTAACGTCTCTTAATGTTATGTTTTATCATATACAAGGGCATTAAAAACTTTTATTATGCGGTACTGTATGGGAGTGTGTGAGAGTGTGTTCACTTAAGCGAACTGCCACTGTCAAAGACCTAAGAGTTATGTTTGTTGCTATACTGAAATTTCACACTCACAAAGGCACTGTCTGTGGCAGTGCGCGCAAGATGTTAGGATTTGTTCTCCGAACGGCTAAGGTTTTCTTGAATACTCGCGTACTTAGGCGTCTTTATAACTCATTGGTACGAAGCAAACTTGAGTGTGGATCTCTGATCTGGGCGCCCCACGAATTGAAGAACTCTGTTACGCTGGAGATGGTTCAGAAGAAATGTCTGAGGTATCTTTACTTAAGGGAGTGCAGATACATCCGTGGTTGTACCCGTCTGACTTCATACTGGGAATGCTTGGCTGCAATAGTTTGGAGAAAATAAAAAATGCATACTTGCTTATATAATTTTTTAGGTTAATCCGTGAATTTACGATCAACATAGGTGTAATGGAGAGAACATTTTTTTATGTTTATTTATTTATTTTATTTCATTTGGAATTTTTACATCTATAACATAAAACGATAAGTAGAAATACATTTACAATACTAGAGCCAATTAAAAAAGTGCACTGTAAATCTAATAAAACATAATATATAAGAGAAAGAGTTGATGTAATTGTATGAGTGTGACGTTTGTATTCACGTGTATGTATGTTAATGTGTGTGTGTGTGTATGAATGAATGAGGGAGAGTGTGCATGTGCGTGTGTAAATGAATGAGGGAGAGGGTGCGTGTGTGTGGGTGCGTAAGTATAAAAATATAAATAATTAAAAACTTGTAATTTTATTGAAAAGTGTACCGGAAAGAGATAGGTTAAAAGTTTGAATATAAAAAATAAAATAAAAAGTAATAATTTATATCTACTTTTGAAACCTTTTTGTAAATATTTAAGACAAGAAATGCTGTAATTTTTTTAAAGTATGGTAAATTTCTTCATTCTAATATTACTTCATTAATATTTCAATCGTGTATTAAAGTTATTAAAAACACCACCCTATAATATCAATATTGATATATTCTCCACAATATCATCTAAAGATATAAAACTAAAAAGCTTATTAATTGTCTTACAATACATTCATGTTTGTCAATAAATACTTACTTTATTGTAATTTTTTTCCGAAATTCAAATATAAATACCTAAATTCCCTATTACCTATTAAACACTTAGCCTTGCCCTTAACTATTGGTTTTCCCCGCAAAAAATATTGATGTACATGCTGTAGTTCATAAGATTATTTTTATTTGTTATTTACGTACCTTTAAATATATAACTATATAAAGACATTCCATACATCTAATCTTTACATTCGTTTGAAAATGCCCTAACAAGGCGAAACAATTGTCATGAATTTTGTGTTTTCATATGTATAAAAAATAAAATAAAGTGTTCAGGAGACTCAAATCAGTGTTTAATTTCTTATATTATAAGTTTAAATATGGAGTTCTACAAAATAAACACCAAATCAATCAATATATTTTTTTGCACTAAGGTATCTAATATTTACTCTTATTTAACCTAAAAAAATAACTTGCCATGAATCTATATTTAGATTTGACCCACGACTGGGTTGATAAAAGTTAACAAAACAAAAAAAAATAACTACATTATTTTTAGACAAAACCTTTGAGAAATCTAGACTACCAAAGTACGTTCGAACATAATTAGAACTGTTACTTACTAAATAATATCGGAAACTAGTAAAAAAATGTATTCCATTGAGACTTAATAAACCCCATTCCCTTAGAAATAAAGTGGAACTTTGTGGAGAGCCGTGGAACTACTGGAAAGATAAACTCATTTACTCTGACTTATCATCGTTATTTTCCACAATAAAAGTTAAAATATCAAGCAACTTGTACCAGCCATGAACAAAACTAATAGATAATTTGACCCGAACATACTTGCGAAATTCAAGTTCCATAATATATGGATTTATATTGGCACACGAATTGTACCCTACGTAGAATTATTTAGCAAAACGATCTGTTTTCATTTTCCTCTATTTTTATAAAATCGAGCAATTTTAAAAGATTTTTTAATGCAAAATATGCGTAGTAAAAATCAGGCATATGTCATATATACTGACTATTCCCAAGCATTTGACAGAGTGAATCATTAAATCTTACTCAATGTTATTGGCCTCGTGGTGATATAGTCAGCTCATTTTCCTACCACGCAAGAGGTCTCGGGTTCGATTCCCGGCATGGTTGAAACGAAAATATATATTTAAAACGATGTTTTCACACTAGAATATTTCAAAGTCCCTGGACTGGTTACTGAAGCGTAAGACTGATTATCTTACCTCCATGTAAAAAAAAATGATCAAGGTACGCGGCGATTGATTACCAATTCAGTGCGCTATGCAACATTATATGCGGAAAGGGAATTCTGATTTGATAAATGTTATTAATTATTTTTATATAACCTCTTACAGACTTTTCGATGTCTACCGGTTCCGTCTCTTCGTCAGGACACCACTTGAACCAACATGCGAAACCAAAAGATGTATAGTGATACACCTTCACGATAGTTTTTGCACAAAAATATATAACCAACACGACATGCATGTTAATAATCACACGCAAACAAAACATGGATTTACTCGGATGGTTTACATTATATGTAAGGGTTGTGAAGTGTAACAATTGAAGGCTTTAAATCACGCTATAAAACCATATTTTCTGGTGTACCACAAGGTTCTCACCTAGGCCATTTACTATTTAACGCATATACTTATGACATTAACAAATGTTTTAAATTTTATTAACACATCTCCTTTACTAATGACATGAACATTTACGTCTGTATTAAATCTCATACTGACTGCGCAAAAATGTAAGAAAATTTCTATACACTATTTCAATATTGCAAGCAAAAATTACTGGAATTAAAAATAAAGGTAAATGTCACTCATTTTGTATTTTGTGCAAACAAACGACGCGACGCGCGACAGTCAGATTTCTCTACTCTCTCAAAAAAACCCTGTTTAAAACAGATCAGTCAAATTCGCGACTAAGGTGTTATTCATCATCATCATTTCCTTTCCACACCTAATGGTACAAAGGACGTTGAATTGGTCAACCAATCGCAGCGTTGATCATTTTTTGTTACATGAAGGTAAGACGACCAGTCTTACGTTTCAGGTGCCAGTCCAGGAACTACGAAATAATCCAGTGTAAAAGCACCCTTCTAAATAAATATTTCACATCAACCATGGCGGAAATCGAACGCGAGACCTCCTGCATGGTAGGCAAACACGCTGACCATTACACCACGAGGCCGACAAAAACTTATACAGTATACGACAATAACGTATAAATTCACAGATGGAAATACTTGGTACCCCACTTTTACTTATTCATTCTATAATTTTATAATGTTTACTAGTCTAAAGAAGTCCGTTAGAAGGGAAAAACGCTGATTGGTTAAATTTTTTAAAAAAGTGTACCAAGTATTTTATATATATTTTATATGAAACAGGTTATTTATTACCTTAATTTATTTTAGTTTTTTTAATAGTTTATGTATGTTGTTAGGTGTTATTATTGATACTTAACTAATGTTAAATCCGTCATGAAAAAAATGTATAAAATGGTCGAACTTATCATGCCATTTCGTATCGAAACCATTTAAACACGCAGAAACGTGAAAAATTTTAAACGGGTCGACTACCGGTTTTCACGTGCTTTATTTCATTATTATTGTAATTTTCATTGTTTTACAGGTGGAATGATACGGAGAGACTTTACGCGAGTACGCTTTTTAATTTTTTTGCATTGTATTTAGTTACATATAGAAAACTATAATTTTCCAATAATTTATAGTTATTTATAAATTTTGTGTCATTTTGCAATAATGTCTGAAGTTTTCGTTGAATAAATAAATAAAATAAAATAATTGTATATTTGGATTTAAATTCTCACACAGAACTGTGTGTGTTTTTCGTCCGCCCGGAAAACTGTAATTTATATATTTATATAATTTATTTATATGAAATTTACCATGTAATCGTTTTCTATTTTCCCTAAATCAAGTAGATTTCAATAGCTTGTTCAAACTTTGAAATACCGTAATTTCAAATTACAAAATTCTTTTCCATTTTGTAACCTGCAATATTCAAGAAACTTTTCTAATTTAAGTATAAACGCTTACTAATAATTTATTATCCGTCATAAGAGGCAATAAATTTTACTGGGCAATAAATCTATCTGCGAAAAGGTACTAATGAGATATAATATTTTTCAAGCGTTTTTAATAATAGTACGAAAAAACACAATAAAATATTGCTTGGTATTATACTCCCTGAACCCAATCTAAGGGAGCACTTAAAAAAAATAATAAAAATGCGCTCTTTAAAACCGAATATATTAGTTTGACATGAGTTGCGTCCATTTTTTTTACCAAATTAAGAAAACAAAATCATTAGTAAGTAATGTATTCTCCTTATTTATTTTCTTAATCGAACGCGAAGAGAAGGAGGTATCGAAAAGGCTCACTTTTTAAAATTTTTTCAACAGAAGGGGAAAACATTTTTGAGAAGGGAATATGGAAGTAAAGGCATTTACAGGGCTTATGACCTGTCATTGGCTGGTTTAGGTGGCCACTTTACACGCTGTGTAACATTCACCATTCTGTCCATGGTTGAACATCTACATTTCCTCAACTCTTCCATCCGTTGGCTTTTGTGAAGTAAAATAGCTGAAACCTTTATCGCGCGGGTGAGATTCATCCGACCGAACCAGCCAATGACAGGTCATAAGCCCTGTAAATGCCTGGACTTCCATATTCGGCGGCCTCCGTGGTGTAGCGGTCAAGACGCTTGCCTCACGCACGGAAGGTTCCGGGTTCGATTCCCGGTGAGAACACAAAAAAAGTGATTTTTCTCAAGCATGGGTTTTCTGTAATGTAATTCACCACTGTAATTGGGCCTCCTGGCCTGTTGTGGTGCAAAAATAAAATGTAGAAAAAAAAATGGTAAAAAAATGTAAATTCCCTTCTCAAAAATGTTTTCCCTCTCTGTTGAAATAAATTAAAATATGAATAACTCCCTAGGGAGGAAATCCAGTCAGTCTGCAAGCATTTGGACATACTCAAACATTGTTGAATGCTCACTTTCTTCACTTGATTTTCCGTTTAAGACTTGTAATAATAATAAAAAATAATTAAAATCGTTACTAATCATAACATGTCGGCACAATGTGATAAACATTTTTTTAAAATAAAACAAAGGTATACAAGGCTGTATGACGGACTTATTTCCACTAGCAATTTATTACAGTCTGACCAAAAACAAATAAAATATACCTTAATTAAAAAATTTAAAAAATAAAATCGGGTTGTGGTCCCGTGGCTAGTGTATCGGACACACGGATCAAAGATCCGTGGTTTGAATCCCACTCTACCCCAACTTGATACCCTTTTTCCAATACTGAGTTATTTACAACTCGTTATGAATTGCCCCCAAAATTGAATTTAACAATATTTTTTTAATAAACAGAAAAACAATTTGATAAATATGAGATAACAAAGTCATTTAAAAAAAAGTTGAAAAAATAATAACAGTGAAAACATTATATTATTAATGGTGTCTATTGCTTTGTCATAAATCGTTAATCGAAATATTTCAGGAGAGTGATTTTTCGGCCGTTTTGTGGCGTTATAATGAGCAGTTTGGCGCGTTATATAACGAATATTAATGAAAAACGTCACCACATATGTAGATGTTATCGACTTTCTACAAAACATTGGCAAGAAAAAAAATTAAAATGGCATTGGCCTCTAAGCGTATGTTTGATACTATAGAATTTTTCCTAGAACAAACTTAAAAAATAACAAAAACGTTTAATATTAACAATATTTTAAGTTTGTCCAAATTTTTGTAGACAAGGACTGGATTTAACTCCCTGGGGAGCTGTTTATATTGACATATTACAACAGAGATGAAGAACATTTAAGAAAAGGTAATATAGAAGTCCAGGCATCAACAGGGCTTATGACCTGTCAATGGCTGGTTTAAGTGGCCACTTTACACACTGTGTAACATTCACCATTCTGCCTATATTTGAACATCTATATTCCTTCAGTTCTTTCATCTGTTGATTTTCGTGAAGTTAAAGAGCTGAAACCGTTATTTATGCGGGTGAGATTCATCTAATTGAATTATTTCACCTACATACTAGGCAACGCCTGAAAATGTTATTTTTTCAATTTCTATACTTCTTCATGGACCAGGTAATTTATCAACGGTAGATGTAGATGCCTAGACTTCTATATTACCTTTTCTTAAATGTTCTTCGTCTCTGTTGTAATATGTTAACGTTTAATATCGTAATTCAGCTCCCTTTCATAAAAAACGAAATCTTTGAGCATGAGTTTTATACAAATCAGGGTCTTTTAATTTGAAACTGAGACAAGATTTTTCATTGACTGGATTTTGAATCTGAAACACGAGACCATAAATCTCTGTCATTCAAAAAGCGACAATGTACGTGAGACATAAGGTACAAAAAGATTAAAAATAATCGAAAAAAGGGTGAGGAATTATATTCGCAACATATCGCAACCTCAGAAGGGCACTGTGGTATGT